>NW_028288911.1:1377500-1551707 GCF_059628265.1 Tinamus guttatus
TACCACATTGCAAAGCAATGAGCAGCCCTCATCAACAGCAGAAGTTATGTTTTCCTTCGCTATATTTGCCCGTCAATACACCTATGAATCAGATTGCTCCTACCTGCAACTCATGGTACTCAGCTGTTTTTTGGAGGACCTTATTCTGCAGTTGCTGAATAGAAGCAACTCTTTAAGACTAAATGCTCAAAACTACTTTGTGGATACTCAACTCCCTTTGAGACTCAGGTACTTAAATATATTAAAGAACTGGGATTTTAATAGCTTCACTGTAGAAATTTTGCCTGCATTAAGTCTGAACACCACCCTGCCTGTTCAGGTACTCAGGGTATTCCAGCAAAGCCCCATTCCACTACATGCAGCTATTTGGATTTCTGAGCTCTTGGTATCTGACTCTCAGCTTCATAGAGTACTTAAGGTACTCAGATGAAAGATTCTTCTTGAAATTAATTTCTTATTACTTAAAGTATGCCATGATTACACTGCCTGCATCTTATAAGCTAAACATAATTGCAGACAAAAATAATTTCCGTAAGCTCAGAAATTCTTGGTTGTCCTCATACTTGTTGGTTTTTCTTCTCTTAAGGAGAATTAAAATGATTAAAGGCAATCCTGGAAAAAAGAAGCCTATAAGTCTCATTTAGTAATAACTTAATTAGTTTGATCTCTCAAAAAATATTCTAATGTTGCTAGTTCTTCTGGCTGAGTAGTTATCAAGTAGCATTTTGTCAGAAAAGAGTGAATTATAAAGGACTGGGTTGTGACTAGGTGCACCACACCTGGAAATTAGGACCCTTCTCAGTCCCTCACGATCCCTAGACGCATCACCATGCCTAGATGCTGGCATGTCAAAGGCATTGCTACAAGCCCAGTTTATTCTTCTTCCACAGTCGCTGACACAGTTCCACAGACACAAGATGCACTTGGTCTGCTCCATGAGAATCACCGAGACCTACTCACCAGAGGTGATGATCCTGCCCCAGCTCGGCCCAGCCAGGCTGCTACGACGCTCTCCGGGACCACAGCCCTCGGCTCCTCCAGAGCAAGGCAGAAACAACAGCGTTTTGCCTGTGGTGGTTGTTGAGACTGCAAAGTGAATTGTAATCCTGTAAGCAAGTGTGAGCTGTCTTGCTCTGCCCCTCGTCCTCCCGGGCTTTCTTCTTCATGGTTAGGCAGCTTTCCTGCTCCAGGCACAGGAACTCTGCTTGTGAGGGTCAGGGAGCCCAGAGGACTTGGGGCCTGGGAGTGAGGATGGTCCAAATGGCTCTAGCTCATTACAATAGACTGAGACAGTCACAGTCACTTGTAATTGCCCCACACGCTCAATATAAATAATTTATTTCAGATAACCTTTCTAAAGCAGGAATATGAAACAGGTTTTACTTGCGGTTCGGATCATGACTTCTAGAAGCCGATGCAGCTTCTGGCCCAGCGCAGGCAGTGATGAGCCTCCTGCCCTGCCCCACACACAAGTGAAGGCTCTGTCCGAGCCCACCATGCCCCAAGTGCACGGGAGCTGCCTGTACAGTAGCAGTGCAGTGTATGAAGCCACGAAGCCTCGTGTGCTCCTTATATGCAGTCACTCCTAGGGGTGAATCATAGAATCATAGAATGCTTAAGGTTGGAAGGGACCTCTAGAGATCATCTAGTCCAACCCCCCTGCACACGCAGGGACACCTAGAGCACGTGGCACAGGACTGCGTCCAAGCGGGTTTTGAAGATCTCCAGAGAAGGAGACTCCACAAGTTCTCTGGGCAGCCTGTTCCAGTGCTCTGTCACCCTCACTGTCAAGAAATTTTTCCTTAAGTTCCTGTGGAACTTTTGATGCTTTAGTTTCCGGCCGTTTCCTCTAGTTCTGTCAGTGGCCACCAGTGAAAAGAGACCAGCACCATCCTCTGCACTCCCTCCCTTGAGGTACTTATAGACACTGATCAGGTCCCCTCTCAGCCTTCTCTTCTCCATCCTGAACAGGCCCAGCTCCCTCAGCCTCTCCTCATAGGGCAGATGTTCCAGTCCCCTGATCATCCTCGTAGCCCTGCGCTGGACTCTCTCCAGCAGCTCCACATCCCTCTTGTACTGTGGAGCCCAGAACTGGACACAATACTCCAGATGCGGCCTCACCAGGGCTGAGTAGAGGGGCAGGATCACCTCCCTCGACCTGCTGGAGATGCTCTTCTTAATGCACCCCAGGATCCCATTGGCCTTCTTGGCCACGAGGGCACACTGCTGCCTCATGGTCAACTTGTCGTCCACCATGACACCCAGGTCCCTCTCTGTAGAGCTGCTCTCCAGAAGGTCGGTCCCCAGCCTGTACTGGTGTCTGGGGTTATTCCTCCCCAGGTGCAGGACCTTGCACTTGGCCTTGTTGAATTGCATGAGGTTTTTCATCGCCCAGTTGTCTAGTCTGTCCAGGTCCCTCTGGATGGCAGCACAGCCCTCTGGGGTATCGGCTACTCCTCCCAGTTTCGTGTCATCAGCAAACTTGCTGAGGGAGCACTCTGTGCCTTCATCCAGGTCATTGATGAATAAATTGAACAGGACTGGACCAAGGACTGACCCCTGGGGGACCCCGCTAGCTACAGGCCTCCAACTAGACTAGGCACGCTGATCACCACTCTCTGGGCCCTGCCATCCAGCCAGTTCCTAATCCACCTCACTGTGCACTTATCTGTCCCACACCTCTGGAGCTTGCCCAGGAGGATGTTGGGAGGGACGGTGTCAAAAGCCTTGGTGAAGTCGAGATAGACGACATCCACCGCTCTCTCCTCATCTATCCAGCCGGTCATTCCATCGTAGAAGGCTATCAGGATAGTGAAACAAGATTTCCCCTTGGTGAATCCATGCTGACTATTCCTGAGCACCTTCTTGTCCTCCATGTGCCCACAGACAACAGCCAGTATGAGCCGTTCCATCACTTCTGGGGATGGAGGTGAGGCTGACTGGCCTGTAGTTGCCTGGGTCCTTCTTGCCTTTTTTGAAGCCTGGCGTGACATTGGCCTTCTTCCAGTCCTCCGGCACCTCCCCTGTTCTCCAGGATCTTTCAAAGATGATGGAGAGCGGCTTAGCTATGGCATCTGCCAGCTCCCGCAGCACTCTGGGGTGCATCCCATCAGGGCCCATGGATTTGTGGCTATCGAGGTTCCTTAGGTGCTCTCTGGCCCAATCTTCCTCTATCCAGGGCGAGTCTTCCTTTCTCCAGGCTTCTTCTCTTGTCTCTAGGGCCTGGGGCTCTACAGGGCTGCCCTTGGTAAACACTGAAGCAAAGAAGGCATTCAGCAACTCTCTACTTTCGTAAGCAGAGTGCCCATCCCATTCACCAGCGGACCCACGTTTTCCCTGATCTTCCTTTTGCTGTTAATATATTTGAAGAGTTTTTCTTGTTATTTTTAACATCCCTCGCCAGATTGCGTTCCAAACATGCCTGAAAACCTCAGACCTCCTGAGGACCGCCCACCCCCGCCTCACCATCACCCAGAAGGCCTCAAGGAAAGGGCGGAGCGAACACCAGACTCACTGCTTCCCTCCCTCCACACAGCAGCAGCAGCTCCCCAGGCCCGCAGGCACCGGCCTTGGCTCTGTGCACACGCTGAGTCAGCTCAGGGGCCACGGGAAGCACCATAAGGAGACGCAGCTGAAATGTCCACATGGAGCCAAGAAAAGGACAAGTCCAGGAACCCTGTGATGCTCCCAAGCATGACAAGCCGGCCATGGTCTATTCAGTCCGTGGAAAGGCAGATCCTTGGCCCAGGCTGTGACTCAGACTCAAACTCTCCCTTTCCAATCAAATCCATGCCTGAGCAGGTGTTTATACATGAACCATGCGGTAGCAGGAGATGCAGGATGGCAGCAATATTTATCCAAGAGGGTTCTCACATCCCCTATACGTGTTCCTGGGGAGCTACAGCAAGGTAGGGCTGCCTGGGGAGCATGCATGTCCCCACACAGCGTCCAAAGGGAACCTCCTGCCACATTTTCCCGGGAAGATGAAGGCTCCCCCCACCTGCATCCACCCAGTGCGGGTGCCCTTTCTTACTCCAATGAAAAGAGTCAGTCACAACTCTCAGGTACTGGGGGCAGGTAAGAGCAATTGGCCCTAATTAGCTAAATATACTATATGTGCCATTGCTCCACATTTATGTGGTTAAGGGAACATATGTCCAAGGAAACAATTTTGTTGTCGCTTCCTTTGTAGCTTGGTTTCTAACCAAGTGGGTTGTTGTTTTATTGAGGCAGCGGGTGCCCTGACTGATGGCTGCATTCGCACCATGACCTTGTCATTGTTTGCTCAAGTACTTGTAATTGGTACAGTGGAGAACACTGGGATTTAATTATCTGTACTAAAAACTCATACACTCTGGTTACACTCTGCTGGTTGTATTGGATACACTATAATATTTATTTGCCAAAGAGGGAAAAATGGCAATGGCAAGTCAGTCTAAGGACTTTCGCCAGAGAAAGTAATGGTGGATATTACAGGTTCCTAAAATACTGTAATAGCATACAGTAATTCAAGCAAGCCTCGTAATCAGTTGATGCTTGGGTTCAGTACAGATTACCTGCTATTATATCAGGCGGTCTCTCAATCTTGAGAAAATATCTTTAAGGTATAAACATTTAAGCATAAGAGGTATAGAATGTAAATACCATAAACTGGCAAACGGTGCATGCTGCAGAAACATTATGACTTCTCCTTATTTGAATATAATGTATTCATTTCACACATCCAGCCACTGGGTAGCAATACAAGGCTTCAATTGCCATGCAAGCTCATTATAAATAATTTAATTCAAACAGCCTTCCTACAAAGTTCATTCCCCGGGAGGATTTCCCACCAGCAGCCGGAGCCCAAACTTCTTCTGAAGCAAAGTCTGTTGGTGACGACGGTGGGGTCAGGACGAGGAGCACAGCTACAAACCAAGGCTCAGAGATGCTCAGACCTGACCAGTGAACATGAAGAACATGATATCATGACAGAAAGACTTTGAATGAAAAAGATATATATGCGGAAATCAAAACATCGATGCCTTGCCATATCCCCATTATTATAACAATATTAAAACCTTAGAGGGGTTTGTTGTCAGCTTAGTATAGAAAATAAAGCCATATAGAATATAACAAATAAAAATGCCACATAATGAAAATGCCACAAATAAAAATGCCATATCATGAAATGTAGGGCTACGAAGTATTTCTCCATCATCTGTATAAGAATAGATCACTTTAAATGCAAATAGTTTATGCTATTGCCCAGCCCTTCAGTCTCTGAATGCCAAATGCCTGGTGACTCTGACAGTATCTACATTTTCCCCAGGCCGTGGCATGAATAAATGAGAAGATGCAAACAGGACATTTTCTAGGAAAGGCCCTGATCTGTGGCATTCGCTCTCCCACTTTGGACCAAAATACTTCAGTCTGTTTATCCCCACACATAGCATGAGACCTAGCTACTTTAACTGGGTTTGGGAAAAGGAGAAAAGTGGAAAAGATTCCTTCTCTTAAAGATGCTCAGACAATTTTACATGTATCAGACAGGGTAAGTAAAACTGAAGGAAAAATGCCAGGTGCCAAAGGCCCTTTCATTTAGAAAAAAAAAAGAGGTGGAGGTTGAATAAAGAATAAAATGAGAGATGAAATAAATTCGGACTGGAATTCAGATTAGAAATAAGGCAGTTGTTTCCCTCCTTCTTACAGTGAGGCAGTGATGTTTCCATTGCCCCTTGCAGTGTTCAAGCCAGCGCTCAGGTGCCATCCCCAGAGCCACGTTTTCGTTGAGCTCTGGAATTTGGCATTTGTACAGGGGGCACTTTTCACAGAAAAGAGCATGCAGGAGATGACAAAAAACAAGATCTAATAACTCCATCTCATTGTCATGGCTTTCAGTTAATAAAGAGGATGAATTTTTTAAGTGAGTTGTGGCTGAAAACCGATGAATATCTTTTAACTTGCGTTTTAAACGCTGGATGCAGACATGAAGAACATAGCAAAGACCTTTTTTCATGTTTTAATTCCAAAGAAATATAATGGACAGAATCAACTGAGAACTCCAGAGACGACAATTATTAACATTATTCCTGCTGAACTTAGGGTTGGGGGATATCTGGAAATATTTACACACAGAGATATACAATATAGTACAGAGCATGATAAAAAAAATACATTACCTCCCATTCGAACCCTGAAGGTACAATAAAACATACCTCATGAAGGAAGGACACATAAAAAGACAAATGCCACAGGTGCATGTTCCCTTCCTGATGCCTCATTATATGTGAAGTAGGTACCATGATATTACTGATGCTCTTGCTTATCATTTTAATATAACTCTGAAGTCCATTTCTGCTACATTCTGCTGCATCGCCTCAGAGTTCGCAGCCTTTTGCTCTATAACCGGCCCAAATGAATTCACAGAGTGAAATAAGGGTGGTCTCATCTGGTATTATTTAAAACACAGAGGGATGTTACAGGCTAAGTTAAATGAGACTATGACAGAAAGGTTGCAGGGGAACAGGAAACATGCTCCGTATCTTGGGGGAAATTAAGTCCTGTCCTGATTTCATTAAGTTATTTATTTTCCAACCTAATTCTTACATGTTTTCAATCACTGGAAATTCTTTATCAGGTTCGACTCCCAAATATGTATATTAAATAAAACAGTATAATTCCTTATAAATTAAACATTGTATTTAATATAAACAAAATATCTTACAAGCCTATTTTGAATTTGCTTCACTGCATAATTAAGCTAGTTAAATTTTCATATATCTACTAAGCATAAGTTTTGAGCCATCATTTCAGCATTGCAGTAGAGAAAGAAATGCCTGACACAGAAAAGCACCGATGCAAAGGGACTTCAGAGCTAACTCATTTCAGTTCACAAAACATACATTCAATAGTGAGAAATTATTTGGGAACAGATTAATTTGTTGTTAAATTGAATGTAATGCAGCAACATTAAATAAAGCGTACGCATCTAAATGAATTGTTTTCATTTAAATTCCCTCTGTCAAACCAAGAATGTATTGCATTGAAGTGATCAAAACTACAGCAAGATATTTGAGCCAGATTCTGACCCAAAGCCCCTGGAAAAGCTCTCGCTTTTCATATCTATCTCACCAACCTGCCACCTCTGGTTCTGGAAAGGAAAGAATAGCTGAAAGTTGTTTAAAATGAAAAATGGGCATAACCACTGCCAGTGTACACACTTTGGAGCAGCCTGTATTTTTCTACTAATGTGACAGACACTTAAATGAAAGAAGTGAATTCACGGCAACAATAAAGCAGTGGCCAAGTCCCCTTTACCCTTATTTTATTTCTAGCAACAGTAATAAAATGGCTGTTTATTGAGCTTTTCTTCACTCCTCCTTTTCCTTTTTGCTTCACAATCAAACAAAATGTTATTTATGGGAAAGTAAAATAACTTATTAAATTCTTGTTCTTGTGGTTCCACACTAAATTGATGGCTGAATTTTATATATTAGCTGGTGCTGATGATAACATTCTCTGCTTTGAGACATGCTTGGATTCACCTAAAGACCTGTGGTTTTACTTGAGCGTTAGGGAGAAATCAGCTAAGGATGAAAAGTAAAATCCAGCTGTGGAAACACCTTCATCACTGAGCAAGGATACCAAGGCTATGCTGACTGCTTTAAAATACCCATAAAAGTTGAAAGGCTAAAATTGTACATGTAGGATGTATGTACTTATGCAGAGGATATGTGTTTATGGTTGCTTCTCCATCGCTGTGAGGCCAGACAACAATTCCAAATGGAAAATGAAGGATGTGCACATATAGGCTCCCTGAGGCAGCTTAGTCAGACCGGGTACATCAGTGAGCTCTCCCTGAAGTTAGGGGAAAAAACAGATGGTCAAGACTTCGTGAGCACAGAGTGACAGGCCCTTGGTACAGTCCAAATCAGTAATTCAAAGACAAATGGAGAAGCAGGAGACGAACCCTGCCATGTGGAAGCAGCACTCCAGCAGTTCCTGGGATTTCTGATCTCTGCTGAAACAAATCTTACATAGTTCTCCATTGCTTCTTATCTCCAAAGTCTTCTACCTGTTTTCAAATCCATCTGGACAGAGAGGTGCTCTATGGGCACTCACAAAGAATTACTCCAGCGGTTAAACCCTCACTCCTTAGTCCTCTGCTGCAAGTTCCTCTGTGGCACCACAAAACTTAATTTGGGTCCAGTAATCCATGATGCTGGACCACAGATTTCTTCTCTCACTTATGTGTAAGTTCCCATCAATGTGACTGAGGTTCTGACATGAATCAGTCATGCAGAATTTGGCCCATTTCCACAACAGCCCTCTTCATTTAATCCTTCTGCAGAAGGTGTCACCTATGATATTTGTTTCAATAAACCTATTGATTTCATATCTTCACCACTTTTGCTACAGTGTCTTAGGTCATCAGGTCATATGGCTCTGCCTCATCCAATAGCTCTCTGGTCAATACTTTAAAAAACCTCAGTATTGACGGCTGGCAGAACGATCATGCAAAGAAAGGGAGCCACATCAGTCAATCGGATTGTGTTTGGCAACCAGAGGGGCTAAAAAGTGAACTTACCCTGATGACTGGATCGGTCTAATAAAGATACAAGTGTCTTCAGCTTTAAAGCAATTGATTCTCCTAAAAATGACATGAAGATGTGACTTGAAACAGTTTGGGACTGAATTGAAGTCCACCAAAAGCAAGAGTCCCTTCAGTTCAGTGAAGTTTAGAGTTGCACCCACTGTGCAACTCTGGGCAGAGGGCTAAACTGATGGAGGTATCGAATGGAAATCCATCATCTTGGTACTGCAGCTTGGAAATAAAAGTGGAAATAAAAGCAAAAAGAAAATATCGAAACCACTGACTTCCTCAAAGCTTCTGTCCTTCACTCAGTCTCCTAGAATAGGTTGAAAAACAGTTCTAGAGTTTCTGTCTTTAAAAGTTGTAATCAGCAACCGAGTCTGATTTCTGTGCCTGAGGAGGCAAAAAGAACAGGATTTTTAGGGGACAATATTTTTTGGTTTGGTTTGGTTTTTTGGTTTGTTTAACATTTGTATGAGTTCTCTGTGTGTCCTTGCATCCTAAAGCATCAAACATAGCTGGAATTAAATGGTCCAGGGAAACGTGTTCTTCCATTCAGTAGCTAAGGTGTCAGCACAGGTACCTAACTAAGAGCAGACAACTGCTGGACAGCAAAGTTAGCCAATAAAACTTGTAATTTTGGAAACTCTCCCTCCCCTGTCTGTGTTTCATAGTCATTTTGATCTATATTTCAAGAAAAGTTTATAATCAGAAATAATAATAATATAATAATAATAATAAAATAATAATAATAAAATCTGGCATTTGGGAGTTTTGCTTGATTGCAGCACATAATAAAAGCAATTTTCTCCATCAACACCGCAGGGGTTGTTCCTGTACCTATCCTGCAATGGCATTATGGCACAACAAAACCTCAGTAAGTCTTGGCCCTTCACATGCAAGAGGTATTGAAGGCAATAGCCCCTTTCCAGAAGTATAGTTACACCAGGCACAGATGCAAGAAACAAAGCTCGGAGGTGCAGAGATGTTTTCCTTCATCTTTGCTAAGCCCAGGCTGCCCCGATGTCCTGACCTCTGTGCTGCCTCCCTTCCCCAACCCACTGACAGGCAACTGCTCATTCCTGGAAATGCTAAGGTCGACATACAATATGCACATCCTTATATTCGCTTTTTCTTTATTTCCCTGTTATTTTCCTCCAAAAGCGGCCACTGTCCCTTCCAATTGCTCTCGCGGGGCAGCAGCAGTCGGAATCTGCCAGCCCTCCATAACCACGGACGTGTTTTCTTTGCCTGACCGCCAGCGTTAATGGCCACGTGAAAGTGGCACGTGGGCTTCAACACTTGTCGAGTGCTGAAGACCTGAAGGCTCTCCTCAAAATCTCATCCAAGCATGAGAGCTTTGCAAGAATAGAAGCTAAATCTAGGCAGGGGCTCTGGGTTTGACACACTATTCTACTTGGTATAGAATGATATTATTTACAGAATGATATTATTTTCAAAGCAAAACACAGTGCTCCTCAATTATAAATAGCTGATGGTGTCATTTTGTCAGTCTTCTTTATTTCTGTAACTGGGATTATTATATTGGCTGCCACTTGTTATTAAAGCTCTTGGAATTGCTATTTGGCTACAAAGGACAGTAAATGAGACACTTCTAGATATTCTGTTCATACATACTCTCATATATATGTACAGGACAGACTTCTTCATTGTTTCGGGCTTTAAACTCAGTCATACTTGTGTCGTATGTCCCACACTTGTGGGACAGGATAGTGAATTACCACATCTCATCTGGAACATAAAAGGAAAGAGTAAGCACATGCCAAGAGTGCCTTAGATCACTCTAACCAACCCTGTTTTAAAAAGCACCCTGGGCAGTGCCTTCAATGTGCCTGATTCTCTATGCAGGAAGGTTCTCTGTGCCGACAAATTTGGATTTCAGATACCAAAGAGGTCCTGCAATAAAGCATCAGGCAATTTTGTATTAGATTCCCTACAGGTGTAAAGCAGCTCACAGTGCTAGCCTAATTTGCACCAGCATGCAGAGCTGACCCTTTGACTTATCTCTCCAGATTAGATCTAAAAGAGCAGGGTTTTTTATTCTCTGAATGTCTCATATCTCTATCACCTTCATTTCCTAGCGCAGTATATAAAAAATCATAATAGAATCTTCACCGCAAATAGCACTGCAGTCCTTCCCAAAAAGTTCCGCACTGGAGGGATGAAGTGTGGGATGCAGTGGGAGTCGACCAGATTCTGAACATGGTGCTGGGATTTTTGAATGCTCTGGCGCTGTTTCCTGGCGCTCAGCGCATCGCTGACAGTGGCAGCCAGAGCACTCTGTCATACAGGCACATCAGGAGCGTGGCAGCCTTCACTGAACTCACTGGATTGATGCTGCTCAACAGTTAAGCTAATAGGACAGCAAATCTGGCATCTGCTTTTCCTGCTAAGCTCAAAAAACTTGGAGTCTCAGCTGGGACTCCCTCCACCGCCCCACGCACACACGCGCCCTGCTCTGCTGCGTTTGAAACTCACACGGGCAGCACCAGGACTTGGGGACGCTGTGACCAAGCCAGCACTAATCAGCCACGGTAGCACTGCTAACTTGGTGTTTAAACACAAACCTCAAACCATCTTGGTCTTTCTGTTCACTGACTTCTTTACATATGAAAGCAATGGAGAAAAAAAATCTCATTTTCTCACTTCCTCCCTGGTTAGTGGAAGAAGAACCTTGGTAGCTCTTGGCTATCATTTTTTGTGACACCTCTCATTTTTTGGGATTCCTTACTGCTAATAAGATAGAGTTTCCCAGGCAGATCTCTGCCCCTGCAAGCTTTTTTTTTTTTTTTTAATACTTTGTGCTTTCCAGGCAATCCGGGCAAGGACTATCATCTAAGTAAAGAGCTGTGAAAACTAAAACCAGGAGATCATCCTTGAAAATGGTGAAATTAAGATGTTACTTGGGAAAGGAAAGGATTAATACCCTAGATAATCTAAGCATAACTAGAAAATGTGGTTCTTTCATCATTCTGTGTGAAAGGATGTTGTTCAACATACCCTCCTGTAACTAATAAGGGTAGAACTAATATGATAAATAATACACCCCTAGAAAAAGGATTATTGTAGCAGCAGAAGGAGTGATTTTTGTAATCAATGTAAAATAGGTAGAGCCCCGAGTGTCACACCTAGAATATTGGTTAGTAACGCTGAGCAAGAGGAGAGTTTATAATTCACAGGGTCTGACTTGAAATTCATTTGCAGTGCAGGGAATGATGCCGTTTTATGTGGCTGATACTTGCAATGCACATCAACACTTTAGATAGGTAAATAGACATATTTACATGTATGCATTGCAATGCAGTGATTTTTTTTTATGTGCAGCTGTATTTTGTATGCATTCTCTACATAAACATGCGTGCATATTCAGAAAATAAGTATCCGTATGCAATGTGCCCATAAACACAACGTATGTGCTCACCTGCATGCCACAGCATGTATGAGTGTAGATGTATGTCTTAAATGATGGTGTGGTCGGGGCATTCGGCTGTTTAGGTGCCAAGGATGAAGCTGTAGCTGCGAGGAGGCTCTGGCAGCATCTGGAGGGAGGTCTGAGCTCCAGGACTTTCTAAAGAGTCTCCTCACTCCCCTGATAAGAGCGTCATGCAGGCCAGGGGGACAGGGGGTGCTTACTGGTTAGTTATTTATTTGCTAATTGCATTTGCTTTAGCTTTAATTCCTTCATGTGGGTCAAACGGTTTGGGCCTTCATTGCCTCCCTAAGGACTGTGGCAGGCCAGGGAGAAGTCGGTGCCTGGAGAAGGGGCAAGAAGGAGCATCGGAAGATGCCGCCGCGGGAGCCCCTGCGGCAGGAGAGGGACCGGAGGGGCTCGCAGAGGCTGCAGGAGCCTCTCCTCCCTCCAGCTGAAGCCTCTTGTATATTTGTTCCTTCACGGCTCCTCGTCCTTAGATTAGATTTCTCCTTTCTCATTACCAACCTTAATAGACCCTTCAGACCTCATTCCAGCCCCAGATATTATCTGACCCGTATAATTAATTAATTATAGCCCAAATATTATAGATTATTAAAAATAGCATAACTAATAGTGTAATATCTCAAGCTGTCGACTTTAATAGTCAACATTGTCTTGGTCTCTCTTATCAGGCTGGGACACCCGGTGAGAATATTGATTTCTGGTAATTTTAACCATCATCTGCCATCCTGATGGGTAATTGTCAGATTTTCACCAGAGTCAGAGCTCATTTGAAATCGTTAAACCGTCGGCAAGGCTCACAGTTGATCTTAATGTTTCCTTTTTCTCCCCCTTCAATATGTTTCGGCAACAGAGAGGAAAATAAATAGGAAGAGAAAGGGAGAGCGAGCGGGAGCCGCCTGCGCGCACCCATCTGATTTCTCTCCTATTTTATTTTCCCTTTGGGCGTGCAGCTCCTGTGGATGCAGCGGGGCTGTGCGGAACCCCTCCGCTCTCCCATTTCGTTTAAAAAATAATAATAATAATAATAATTAAATAAGAAAGGAGCCGCTTGTCCCCAGGGCCGCCGGGGTCGCCGTGCGCGGGACGGCGGCCGCTTGGGCCCCGCCATCCCAGGTCGGGCCCGGTGGGGGAGTCCCCGCTCGCCCCTGCGAGCAAAGCGGTTCCGCTTGCCCGGGATGCTGGAGCGGGGGGGGTGGGGGGAAAGGAGAACCAAAAAAAAAAAAAAAAAAAGCCCTCGTAGAGGCGATAGCAGCCACGATAAGCGTCATTTTGCTGGTATTTGATATAAAGCGTCGGGTGTTGGAGATAAGGGGACGGAGAGGGGTGTTTAATGGGGACCCCCCGGGGCTGCTGCACCCACCTGCGGGAGGCGGCGAGGGGAAGGAAGCCGCATAACAGACCCCGCGCGATGCCCCTAGAGCACTATTGAAACTTCTAATTATGATTCATGTGTGTGATAATATTAATTTAATAATCAAGGAGCTGTGCAGGAAGCATTAACCTCAATTAAGCTCATTACTACCCTAACCTGGAATCCCCAGGGCTTTTAAATCTTCTACGATGAGGACTCTGACACTGCATTGATAGAGTGCGAGATCTGCTTCAGAATCCCTCTCAGTTTGGGGTGGATTTTTTTCCCCTTAAATCGTTTGTCTTTTTGGATAGAATTAATTAATTCCCTGCCTCTGACTGGGGGGAGGGGTGTCGAGCACCCAGGGGTAGCTTGGGGAGCCTCGTATCTTGTCAGTATTAAAAACAATAATAGCGGTAGCAAAAATAAATGCTGAAATCTGAGATGGGGAGAGTTGCGGATCCCGGTTGTGCGGCGATAAATGCCCTTAATTACGGGAGCTCCACGGGCATTCCCGGGGAGCGGTAGCCAAAAAGGAAGGGGGGGGGGAAGAGAACGAAGGCTCGTTTGTTGGAGTTTGGTGCAATCTAATTTGAAATTAATTGTTGATTAATTAAGCGCGAGGTGCATAAAGCGCTGCCAGCCCCGCGGGGGGTGGACACTAGACTGGGGGCTCCCCCCGTAGCGGGGCTCGGCCGGCCACCCCCTGGGTGCTGTCAGCCTCCCCGCCCGCAGGAGGCTGGGACGGGTCCCTCCCGCGTCCCCTTGGGCGGGAGGGCCCCCCAGGCGGCCCCCACTGCAGATATTACCTGTCACAGCCCATCCAGTGCCCCGCGAGCGGCGCTAACTTGGCGCCGAGCAGATAAGCAGAGATGGCAGATGGATGGAGATCGCGCAAATGAGCCTCTAATTGACAATCAATTGTGATTAGGAGCAATAGGACATCTCTATAACGCGCCTTCAAAGGGCACCGAACAAAAGCGCCGGGCGGGTCGGGAATGGGCGCTCTCCCTGCCCGGCACTACCAGCGCCCTCGGGCTTCATATTTTCCCTCCCGCCGGTTCCCCCCTGAAAAAATTGCTTTTTCTTTCCGAAAGAGGCACAAACGGAGGCCATTAGCAAAGCAAATCTGTGAAAGCCAAGTCACTGTGATCACCTAAACTACCGTCTACTTTTCAGAAATAGTATCGCAGAGCTCCGGGCAGAAGTAACGGGAGAAAAGCGGTTCAGAAACAAAAGATCGGATCAAAGTCATGGTCAGAGAAGAGGAGAAGAGCCAGGAACTGCCACCAACCAACCAAACAGACGTGTGAGTGAGCGCGAGTGTGAAGATGCAGATTAAAACTTTGCCCTCGCTCTGTGTTGGTTCCTGTAAGGTCAGGAAAGGGGGAGACGTAATTCCCTGCCCACGATCCGAGATCACACATAGCATTTCAAGGCGGGAGGTGATTTATAATTTAAAGATAAAGCATAATAAAGTCATAAAAGGGAAAGGCCACTGTTGTGGTGTCTGATTAAGCTCGGAGGGCCGCTGTATAATATATGAGCGGGGGCTCCGCGCGGCGGGGCTCCCCTGGGCCCAGCCCGCTGATGGACTCATCATGTCCCAGCCCCACCAAAATTACAGGCTGATTGTTTTACCCATTATTTCTCCTAACTTTTAATTTCTTCTTTCTAAAGGATCATTGCCCGCGGTAATTGCAAAAGACCTGTCCTTGTATGTGTCACCAGCCTCAAAGACAAAAAAAAAATCTAATTTTCTTTTTATGCTTTCTCTATTTTCCCACTTTTTTTTCCCTCCCTTGGCAGCTAATTCAAACCGAGGAGCGAGCGGAGCGTCCAAAACAAGAATGAAATTGATATGATCGAGGCACACGCGGCTATGCGGAGAGGGGGGACATTAAGTAGGGAAAGAAACCCCGGGGTTATAATTCGTGGATTACTCTTATTTCTTCATTTTCCATAATTAAACACACTTTTAATAAGACTTTTTTTTTCCCCCGAAAGCGAAGGTTAGAGCTGCCTTTTGCTTTACTTCTGCAAGGTAATAGACTTTTTTTTTTCCCCAGTAACTTCGAATTCATTAATCGTCGTGTTCTGTCTTGTGCTATTTCAATGTGTTAATTTTCCCCGAGTTCCTGCCCGGCGCTTCGGTTTGATGTCTAATTGTAATTAACGAGCCGGGGCAGAGAGGAGCGGGCACAAGCCCCGCTCCAGCCCACCCACTCTTCCCCCGCCCGTTTCGTATTTTCTCCCCTTTAGCCCTAATTTAGTAAGGGGAAGGGAAACAGGTGCTGGGGGCCGACACCTCGCAGCGCACACACGCAACCCACTCTTGATCATACAAGCCCGCTATTGGGAAAAGCTTGGGCCCATCTTGCGGATATAATATCTTCTTTATATTGATCCCGCAATTATTTAAAAGAAAGAGGCATCCCCTCCCACTTCTCCAAATAAGGCTATTTAGGCGCTCCGAGCCGAGCGGAGGGGCGCGGGGACGGCGCTGGCAGTGCTTTCCTCCCCTGCTGCTGCCCCCGCTCGCACTTTCGCGCTGTCTCCCCTCCCGCCATGAGGATTCCAGGCTATTAGGGGCGAGGGATTAATTTGTGGCCAATTACAGCGCGGTGCTAAATAGCAATGCATAAATAAGCGGCGGATGGGTGCGGGAAGGGGGTGCAGCCTGGGGAGGATGATGATGAGGAGGAAGCAGCAGCAGCTGAGACGAGGCTTCGAGCCGAGCAGCGCCTGGTGACTCGTGCGGTGCCGGAGGCTCCCGGCCGCGGTCAGCGCAGTCCTGCGCGCTCCGGGGAGGAGTTTCCAGCTCAACTTCGCCGAAGGAAGAGGGAGGGGAGAAAGAGGAGGTGGTTGGTGGCGGGAGGGAGAAGTTGCAACAGCGAGGGGCTCCGCAAAGAGCCATGAACGCGAGCAGAGACAAGGTCGGGGACATCTCCATCCCGGCAGCGGCCGCCGCGGCCGTGACGGTTCCCGCGGCGGCCGCGGGGCTCGGCGGGGAGCCCTGCGCCTTGCACGGCCCGGGCATGGACCGGCCCGCGGAGCCGCCGCTCTACTCTTGCTCCACGGGCAGGGACAGGCCTGGGGACAGCCAGAGCAGCACGGCCGGACAAGAGGGGCCGGTGGCCGCGCTGCCGCCGGGGCACAGACCCACCTCCTTCTCGGTGCTCGACATCCTGGACCCCAACAAGTTCAACAGCAAGCGGAGGCCGTGCGCGCTGCTCTGCAAAGCACTGGCCACCGAGGTGGCGCTAGGCGCGCAGGACAAGCCCGAGGACTCGGCCACAGAGCTGGCCGAGCAAAAGGCTCTCGCCCAGGATTTGGACACGTGCAAGAAGCCCGCGGACCTCATCGGTGAGTAGGCCTGGGGGCTCGGAGCCCTCCGGGAGATGCATGTCTTTGACGCCCCCACCCCACCCCAGGTAGCGCGCTTGGGGACTGCTCCCTGCCAGGACATAGAAAGAGGTGGGAAAGTGTTTTAGGCTGGGGGCGACAACGCCGGGTGGAGGCAGAGGTGCCAACGCGAGCGGCGGGGGGAGGCGCGGGCAGGATCGGACCGGGGGATCCCGGGACCGCTCCGCGCTCCTCCCGGCACCGCGGGCGAGCCGGAGGGCGGCGGGGGGGCTCCAGTCGGCCTCCCGTAGCATTTCGGACGTTTCCCTCTGTTCTTCGCAGCTCCAAACCCGGTCCCTTCTTTTTCCCTCCACCCCCCAGCCTGCTGCGCGTTGCTCTGGGCGACAGATTCAATTTTCTCTCTCCCCTTGGCTTTTTTAGGACAAATCAGACTAATTGTGACAAAATGCTGGTTATCTCTGGAAAAACAATTAAATTCCTTCGATTACATTTAAGGTAAAATGTGCTTAGCAGCGTAAAGAGGCTGGATAATGGGGGAAATCGCCCCAGAGTGGCATGTAGGACTGCCTGGGTCGATATCCTATTATCGAATTGTGCATATCTCTTTCAAGCACCTTGCAAACTCTTCCCTAACATCTAAATTATAGGGTCAAAATTCGGATAATTACTCGATTAAAACCTATTACACTTATTAGGGCTCGCTATTGATCGGGAATTGCATTCGACCCGAGCTCCAGATTGCTTTTCTAGGTCCAAATATCCCAACTTTCTCCCCTCTAAACGCGACGCCGCTGAGGACATGGGAGCAGTTGCGGGAAAAACAGCACCGGGGGAAGCATCCACAGTTCCTGGGTGTCCTGGGAGGGGCGAGGAAGGGGACGAGGCTGGAAAGTGGCGAGGAATGAACTTCTCGAGAGGGAAATACAGTTTCTCGGTTTTTAAGATGGGAAAGGGCTCGGAGTTTCCTACTCCCGCCATGGCGTGTCCAGAAAGTTCTGGAAGCTCTTACAGCCCGAGCACTTTACACATATGTTTTTAAATAATAAAGCAAAATCCAGAAACGGGTAGTAATCGAAGCAAAAAAAAAAAAAAAAAAAGGCAGTTTCTACTGGGCGCAGTTATTCATCTCAACTGCTCTGACTTGTGTCGTACTAAAGAGACCGACGAGGTCAGACTGTCACCAACCTCTTACTTCGATCTCCAACCAGGGACAGAAATGCAGCTCCCTCACTTTTCTAAAAATAAGTATATTTGGAAGGCTCACGAAGCCATGTGCCTCCCTCGCGGACAAGTTTCCGCGATATCGCACCTTGAGCTCTTCGTCGTAGCACTTCACTACCATGTAAAGGGAGAACAGACACAAATGGATCTGGAACTACTCGAAAAATCACGACAATTAATTCTGTGTTTTTTTTCTCCTCCTTCTTGAGTAATATTGCATCGATCTGTAGCTTAATTTAGGAGACGAAAGTATTTCGAAAACTCTTTCTAGCCAGAAAAGTATCGACACCATAAAAATATGGCGTTCTGGCAAAGTGAGAGAAATAACGGTGTTGCAAACCACTTGTGAAACTCACTTAATCTTACAAATAACTGATTAGTCACTGATTACCTGTATTACACGGTAGCTTCCAGAAATGCAGTTCCAAGTTCGGCGTGAATCTGTGTCTTTAACTTCAACTGAGTTGAATTTTCTGTTTAAGGAAAATTTTAAAAGCCCCTAATTGAGCAGCGCCTGCCGTGGACTTCACTGGAGAGGAAAAAAAAAAAAAAAAACTATATCCCATATCCTAGCAAACCCGCATTCCCTGAAAGCGCTAACGCGGACCGGGGTTATGCTTATTACCAAGCGCCCGCCGCAGACTCGTATATACAGATTTTTGTATGTTGCTGTTGCAAAAATTACGTCCTACGATTTACAACAAGTTCTACAGGTCGTAGGGTATTTAACTTGGCTTCATCTTCACGCTCTATTCCAAAATGGGGGAGGAAACCTAGCTCCATTCCCCATTCACGTGCGGTAGGGTTTTTTTTTTTTTTCCTCCATTAGTAACTTAGAAATCAGGAAAAAATCTCTTGGTTAATAAAGCCCGCGTTATTAGGGCAGGTTTCCGAGTAAAGATGATCCCAGTAAACTTGTCTGGCCCCGGAGGGAACCAGCCACAAACCGGCGTTAGCCCAAAACAATGCTCTCGCCCAAACCCTCTCACTTAACCCTCTAACCTGAGATACGCATCAGAACGGGTGAAAAGGAGACGAGGTGGGATATTCAGTCTGAGGGGAATTAAAAGCGACTAAAGCGCGCACGGGACGAGAGAGAAGCGAATAGCTTCTCTAGTTGCACATCTGGGTTACACGAGGTAAAGAAGCTTAGAGACACGTCCGGGCCTCCTCCTTGAAAGTGTGAGCGGCTGCTCGAAGCGAGAAGTTTGGAGGTGTCTGAACCCCCAGTAAAAAAGGGAGCGCGCTCAAGGTCCTCTGCAGCCCGGGCGTTTCCCGAATGTCCCTTCGGGGGAGGTTACGGGAACCCCCCGGCTCTCCCGGAGGAGAGCGAGGCCAGTCGGGAGGAGCTGGATCTCGGCAACGGTTGTTTCCTCTTCTGGCTTCGTAATGACAGAATTGTCAACAGGAGTCCAGTGGCCCTCCAATATCGGGTAATTGCCTTGTTCTCCGATGGAAACCCGTTAATTAGAGCGTAATATAAACCCAAACAAATTAAGTGGCCGTTAACTAGTTTGTACATTGCACGAAATGAGCTTAATTAAGTTTGTATCTGCTCTGCTAATCAATACAAGTATTTACTCCACTTTAATACTTCCGTCTCGCGAAGAGACGGGAGGTCAAGCAAGGCGGAGAAGGGGTTAAAAACGCCGGAACAAAAGCCAGCAAAACCCCTCCGCCCGCGCGGAACTAAAACCGCGGGGGAAAGCGCGAGGGGTCCCCTGCCCGAGCGGCCAGCCCGGGAGCGGAGCGCGAGGTCCCCGGCGCTGCCTGCGCGGGGCAGCCCTGGTGCCACCCGCGCGGCTGCAGTGCGAGCTCCGGGGGGGCGCGGGTCGTGGCCGGCGGCGCGGCCTAACGGCGAGTGTCTCTTGTGCGCAGAGGACGGCGAGCTCTACAAGGAGTGCGAGCTGGAGTGCGGCAGCCGCAGCCCCGCCAGCGACAACGAGCCGCCCGACGACGAGGAGCTGTGCGGCGAGGAGAGCGGCAGCGGCGGCAGCAGCAGCAGCGCGGCCGCCCCCGGCGAGCCCGAGCACCAGCAGCACCGCGAGGCGGGCGCGGGGCCGCCGCAGCCGCCGCAGCCCGGCGGGCCGCAGCAGAGCCAGCAGGCCAAGCCCAAGAGGAAGCGCACGGGCTCGGACTCCAAGTCGGGCAAGCCCCGGCGGGCGCGGACTGCCTTCACCTACGAGCAGCTGGTGGCGCTGGAGAACAAGTTCAAGTCGACGCGCTACCTGTCGGTGTGCGAGCGCCTCAACCTGGCGCTCTCGCTCAGCCTCACCGAGACGCAGGTGAAAATCTGGTTCCAGAACCGCCGCACCAAGTGGAAGAAGCAGAACCCGGGCGCCGACACGAGCGCGCCCACGAGCGGCGGCGGCGGCGCAGGCGGCGCCCTGGGCGGCGGCGGCCTCAGCCCGCTCAGCCACTCGCCGCCCATGGGCAACCCGCTCTCCATGCACGGGCCCGGCAGCTACGCGGGCCACCCGGCCGGGGGGCTGGTGTGCGCCGCCCAGCTGCCCTTCCTGCCCAGCCCCGCCGTCCTCTCGCCCTTCGTGCTGGGCTCGCAGACTTACGGCGCTCCGGCTTTCTACACCCCGCACCTATAAGCCCCCGCCCCGCTCCTCCTCCTCCCTCGCCTCCTCTCCGGCGCCGGGCACTCACCTCAGGCCGCGCAGCCCACGAGCCCGTCCCGGCGCTGCCCCTCGCGACGTGGGAGGCCGGGGGAGTTGAAACTACACGGGGAGCGGCGGGACGAGCCGCCTGCCGGGGGGCCATGAGGGGACGCAGCGGCGCTCCCGTCTTTCCTGCCCGCCCGCCTCACGCGCGGCTAACGGTCGTAACGGCCGCCGCCCACGCCTAACGGCCAGCGGCAGCGGGGCGCCTCCATCACCCCCTGTCCTTTCTACGAGGCTCTTTATACGCGACATGTCCGGACTGGGCTTCTGGAGGCGGGGAGGAAGAGGAGGAAAACCGTCCTCCCCCGTGTACATACAAGTAGATGTAAATTATCGTTACCTGTATATTTTTTCCGCCGTTTTCTCGTTGTGTGTTTCGTGTTTACATTTTCTATTTTTATTATATGGTTCGTTTTAGTTTCGGGTTGATTTTACTCCGGTCTGGCCGCTCCTAAGAGACTCCGGAAAGATCACGTACCCGTTTGACTCTCAGGCTGAAGCAGAGAACTCCAGTGTCGCCCCTCGACCCCGTCGAGACAAAACAAAATACAACACAACAAAAACGCGTCGCTTCCGCTCGCGATGTCGCCGTTCTGGTGATTGTTTTTCACGCCCGTTCCCTCGAGTGAAGCCAGACCTGGATGAACCGCTGCGAGGCCCGAAGGAGCAGCAGGGCTCGCCTCGGCGGCGCTCGCTTCGACTTTTAATTTATTTTTTTTAATGGAAGCATTTCTGTATATACCTGGTTGTTACAAAAATAAAGAAAGAAAAAAAACCTTTATAATTAACGTATGAAGTGAGGGAATAGCGCTCGGACACGACGGAGGGAGCGCTCTGCCCGCCGCCGTCGCTCCGTCCCTGGACGGGGCAGGGTCTGGAGGCGGCGGCGAGTCCCGGTTTCCCCCGTGTCCTCCCCGTCTTCCTTTCTCTTTGGCTTCGTTCCCTCTGGGAGCTATGCTGGATACTTATTACACACAAACTTTATTCTTTTTGTATGCGAGCGAGGGGCATTTCCTTTTTTTTTTTTCTTTAATTGATTTTGCGATTTTGCATTGTTTCTGTTGTGCAATATTAAGGGGGGGACCCCAACGTTTCTCTTCTTGTACAGAACCCGAGACTTTTCCCTTGTTTCCGCAGACGGGCAGTGTGATATTTTGGATTTATGTAAATTTAATATATCGACTACTCCATTCATATCCCACCCCTTAAAAATAAAAATAAAGCAATCTTTCCCTCGCATTTCCGCTATTTTAAGAAGTTTCAAAGTCAGCATTTTATAATCATTACTACTTTTTGTTTTACTCTCTAAAATAAAAAGACTAAACGCGTCGATCATCCCGATTTGGTTGCAGTTGTACAAACGCCTTTTAACCCAATGCTAAAAACGCGCTTTTCTCTCCCCGCACGATCGCAGAGCCCCCGCGCGCGAAGCGGTAGTTCCCACAAGTTTTCCAGCAGTTTTGTCCAGTTTCCCGCCCGGAAAGGCGAGGGCCCTTCCCGGGACCCGCCGCGGGTCCAAGAAGCACGAGCCGAGGGCTCGGCGTCCCCCGCTCCCTCCAGCGCCTCTCGCCGAGCTGCCCGCGGCGTCTCGCACCTCGCCGCCCGCCTCCGCGGGGCCGCGGGTGTTTTCCTAGCCTTATCCTCCTTTTTTCGCAGCATTTCCCCTCGGAGCCGGCCCCACTAGCGGGGACTCGCTCCGGGGGAGGATGAGGAGGAAGAGGAGCTGTGGCAGTCGCCGTGGCGGCCCCGGCCGCTGCCTCGCTCGTGCCCCGAGCGCCCTCCTCGCCCGCTCCCTCCCCTGACGAGCCCTTCCCGCGCCCAGACGGCCTCGCGCCGCGGGCAGCGGGAGAAGCGGCGCGGGGCCCGGCGCGGCAGGGCCGGGGCGGGGACATGGCCGGGGACATGGGAGGGCCCCGGCTCCCTCCCCGCCCCAGCTGAGACCCCCGCGAGAGACCAAAGTTTGGTCCAGGCTGGTTTGTGTCCGTGAGGATGAGCCTACAGAAGAAATGGTTTGATAAAAGATGTCCTGGAGTAATTTTACAGCGAAAAAGAGAGAAAAAAGAGTGTCTTAAAAGGCTTTTCTATAACCTTTAAGGTTACAGACACAGTTTATGGCTATTTGGTGACAGGATCTTTCCTCCTACTATCACTTCAACCCTCTCCTTGAATACACTGATCAAGTGCACAGATAGTTCAAGCAGAACTATGCAAAAGCAATACTGATACAAACTATCCAACTCTTTTGGAATGTAAAACTCATTTTGACAGGAAACTACGAGCATTATTTGAAACTCTTATCTCGGCTTGCTCAAAATGCTGTTTCCAAGAGAGGGGGCAGTGGCGGATGCCGCACGCAGCTGCGTGTGGGAGCCTGTCCGGAGGGTACCCGAGGCCCGCAGGGGATGTACAGCCGCTACAGCGGGATGTACAGCCGCTACGGCGGGTGCAGACCCCAGGGCTGCAGTGCGGCTGTTTCACAGCTCTAGGAGCAGTGCTTAGACTGCAGTGCGCAGCAGTGTGTGGCCTGTGTGCGGTGGCCAGTCCCAGCAAGAGCTGCCCTAATGACCTAGCTCGCGCTTCACCCTCTCTGGGCCGCTGCTTGGCTGCTGGCTCGTGAATTGGATCAACCTGCTACCGCTGCAGACTTGCCAGGGAGAAGCTTGGGGCCATCCGCACCAGGAACTGGTCTGGATGCTCGGCCACCAGGATGCTAAAACTAAAATCTCTCGCTCATCTGAATGCCCCAGCTCCATCGCTCGCGTTCCCGCCTGGCAACTCCGCATCTCTTTGGAGCGAAACAGAGCGATGCAGCCGTCAGCTGGGGATCACCCCGGGGAGATCACGCCACATAGTCCTGCCAGCCTCTTCTGGCCCAAGGGCTACTGACACCCTGACTCCCAGCAGGGCTGATTCCCATACAGGGAGGTACCTGTGTACCATGGCCCACACTTCATCCGGCATGGAGCTTTTTGGGGGGGATTCAGCTGTTTTGGGGAGTTATTGATTACACTAAGAGTAAAAATGTCTGATTGAAGAAAATTGGGCATTTCTCACTGCACTGATGCCAGCAGGAAGTGGCTGCTCTGGGTTCATTCTGTGAGTTAATTTTAAAAATAATTTATCTTTCCTTCATAGAATAGGAGATTCAGAATGTTAAACATATTCAAAAGGACCTTTAGCAAAGCATTTGCCAGAGGACAAATTCTTATCTCAAATAGAGTAGCACATTCAGGGTGCAATTCAGTATTTTCAAGTGCCTTTGGCATGTACCAAAGAAAATGTGGGGCATTGATTCTGGTGTCACATCAGCATATTTTTGATTTAATTCCAATAAAGTCAATATTAAATCCAAAGGTGCAAGCTTGTGCTGGGGAAAAATGATTCAGAGAAGGAAACCACATCTGTTTTACCTCCCTCTGAATATTTCAACTTACGCTGCACTTGAAACAACTTTTAGTTGTTTACATTCACCAAATCTATGACAGCAAAACGTCTTCCAAACAAAAAAAAAAAACCAAAAAAAAAACCCAGAAAAATCATGTAAACACATTCTAAAAGATTGGGACATAACTGAGAATAATTTGACGTCTTGCTTACGCACAGAAGTTATTCAAAATGATTAGAAACTACTAATTTCATCCTCCAAACATTTCTAAGTGCTGCTCCCAGCTGGAGCAGGACTTGTGTTTTTACTAGTAGCATCCCAGGTTTTTTCACACATATTGAAAACCTTCTGTTTCTGACTTTGAACTCATAGTCACAATATATGTTTGTCTTCTCATACTACAGAAACAAAATGTTAAAATAAATTTTTCCCTGTATGAACTTAAGTCTGTTTCCTGAAAATGCCCTGTGATGTCTTCTTAAGGTCTGCTGTGTTGGCAAATACACTTACCCATTCACTCACATATTACAGAGGTAGGAAGTTGTTCTGCTCAGAGTCAAATCTGACTTAAAAACTCAGAGATTTTTGTAATTTCCTGTCTGATGTTGTGGTCCCATCTCAAAGAGCAGGCAAGTGGATATAGTTGTTATAGAGCCTTCCTTAAGAACAAATAAGATTTTTTAATGATTTTGGAGTATTTGGCAAGCTCTGAGATTTAAACTAAGACTCCGATCAGATCAGACATTGAAGGTGAAAGGGAGAGCCAGGTAAACTGATTGGATCCTAATCCATTTTTTTTACTCCTCAGAAACCCATTCTATATGGAGTTTTTCTCTATCTGGTTGTGCTCTGAAAAATGCATTTTTTTTTTCCTTTCTGGCCATAGTGCTCTGTTCTCATCCTTCCATCACATAGATGTCTAAGGTGGATAGAATGACTGTTGCTCCAGTACAAATAGCATTTACAGCAAGAGCTTCCTCTACTTTTCTGATCCTGCCTGGCCGAGATGTGGATTCATCGTACGGAACAGGCTTCAAAGCCAGACAGAGATGCTATCGCAGCACCAGAAATCCGGAGCTGCTAAATAATCCCTGAGGAAGACGCTGGTGCTGAAGCTGTTCGGGAGAAACGCTACGGCAGCTGCGTCTGGCACCACTGCCAAGCACCAAGGACACAGGGGCCAACTCATGAGCAGGACCCGAACGTCTGGGCATGCAGGTTCAGGCAATGCGACAAAACACATCCAAATCTGATATATGATTTCTTAATTTAATCTCCTTTTATGACAGGTCGTCAACTAGTTATAACTGTCCTTTGCTCCCAAATGCTAGAATTTATTTTAAAGTGTCTCAGAATCTTTTCTATTTTCTTCACCGTAATGTCACAGAGCAGTAACATTTTACAATAACTATAAATGAGAGATGACACTACTGCAAAAATCTGCAAGACACTGAAATATTTATGTGAGGTGATGATTGATGAAAGATTCACCCTTTTAAACTACTGCTTTCTCAAAGGAAAGAAATCATCTAATCCTAGTACAAATATCTCAATTATTGCCCATTTCCACTTTTTTACAACCACAGACATTCAGTAGGAGATCCTGCCCTGTACAGCTGAGCATCAACGGGCTCTTCCCCATCTCTCCACCCTTGACATCCACGGGGTGACAACCCTCATTGACTCTGACTTGGTCCCCCGAGGCTGCATGGCAGGAAAAGAGCACTCGGATGGGCTACAGGCCGGGCTTTTTCAGCAGGCTCCGTTGCTGGAGAGACCGTGGTATCAAGCTACACTCTCTGTGATCTGCTAAATATTTTGAGATTTACAAGTAAAAATATTCCCCGGGACTTGGAGCACCAGCACTGCTCCTGGGTGTGAAGCATTTGAGGGACAAAGTCTCTCTGCTTTGCCCATGCCCTGCCACACAACCTCATCCCGTTTCCATTGCCACCTTTGCCTCAGCCTTCTGTAAAACGAAGGTTCTTGTGCGCTTCCAATATCTAATTTCAGCCCTGGTAGGAGCTTGTGGTGGACTCTCCTCCTTCAGCTGACAAAAATACTATTGCAAAAAAATCCAAGATATCCAAAAGCAATTTCCAAACAAGCAGAATTATATATTATACTTCCATATACCTTTTACAGTGCGCAAGGGTAAGCGTGCTCCATAACGACATTATAAATATAGCAAATTAATGGTGGATGCAGATCCAACACCTTGTCATTATGCAAATTGGAGTGTTGGCACAAATGGTTATTCAACAGCCCCTTTCAAAGTAACCAGACACCTAATGCTGCCCATTACATCTGAACTAATTAGCACCACATTTAAACAATCTTAATAAGCTTTTTCCTTCACCCTGACAGAGGGGATTCCTGATGCTAATGCAAAGCTGTAACAGCACTTTACGCAGGAGCGCTGGGGCTTTGCTCAGGGCACTGGCAGGCAGAAAAGCGAGGGGAGGCTCTACCCCCAGAGCAGTATTTATGCCAGAGTCACGTATGGAGGCACAACCAGACTGCACTGCAGTCAGCAGTGGCTCTGCTGCAGCTCCCGCGGCCTCTTCCCGCCGGCGCATCCCTCCACAGCACCCAGAGATCCAGCCGCTGCCCTAGGAAAGGAGCAAGGATGAGATCCAAAGAGTGATTTTAGTTTATTAATGCTGATGTTTTAGGTCCTTAACCACGAAAAGGAGTTTGTGCTGCAGCAGGCAGACTCTGCACCTGGTTTGCTGAGGGTCAGGCATCGCAGCAGCATGACGGGACGGATAAGCTGACGAAAAGCCAAGCCTAGCTAATACAAAACGCCCACCAGGCCTAGTTTCTCCTCTCTTTGTGCAACAGCCAAAAGGAAACATTCTGAGAATTGCCTTCACTTCTTTGGTGGAACCCCCCAAAATGTCTGCAAGGACAGGACACCCATGACGGGGCCTATGAGGGAGCAAACATTATTCAGAACTTGCCCAAGAAGAGTATGACCAGTGTCCAACCATCTCCTCATCCTCCGAGGATTCAAATCTGCTTCTCCCTTTGCTTCCCCTTCCTTTTGGCATCTGGCAACGGGAGAACACAAGCTGTCTTACACTCAGGGCCTGTACGACCCACCTGCCAGACAGGTCTTTGGCTTTACAGGCCTTTGCCAGGCTGCAAACAAAGGCCAGGATCAATCTTCAGGATTCTTTACTAAACCACAAAGCTGCAAGGGTGTCTCCAGCTGCAAGACCCCCTAAAGGCCTTCATGAGTAAACTGCTTCCTGAGCACTGCAGAGCAAGCTCCCTGCTTGCAGAGCTTGGATTTAAAGAGGAGTAAAGGAGACGCAGCTCTGAAGGAGAGGAAGAGGAGGAAAAGCAGCAACCCAGAATCATGAGTGCCTGATTAACAGCTCCCAAACTTTCTGCTTTTAGAGGCAGCCCCTCCTCCAAGAGCTGGAAGCCAAAACCTCCTCCCACAGGTTGCTCCCAGGTTGCTGTGGTGGCTGGGGAAGCCCAGCTGCTAGGCAGACTGCAACCATTTTCCAGGTTTGGGATCTCCAGCACCTCTCCCAGCTGCTGCTGGATGGGGAGGGTCCAGGCTGGAAATCCTCATGGAGGCTCCCACTCTGCTCTGAGGCTTTTGCCTCTATCAGCACTTCTCCTTCTCTTTCTTAAGCCCTTCAGCTTCTTCAGACCATCACCACATCCACTTGAGAGGCTCCTCAGACTCGGAGTGCACCAAGAAGCTCTACCTTCTCCAACCAGCTTTAAAGCAGCTTTCCCTGCTGCCCTCACCCCACACCCCTGCCAGGATCTGCCCTGATAAGGCACAGAGAAGCAGACTGAGGAGAAAACAGGTAAAACGTGAGACAGAGCTCTGGGAGGTCTGGGCTGATCTGGGCTCCTCTCCCCTTTCCATCCTCCAGTCACTACTTGGGAGCTATAGGTAAGCTGTGCTGTAGGTTTGCTGGGCCTGGCTTTGCACCCTACTGAGCCTCACCTGGCTTTGCTGTCTTGACTTTGGACCTGCCTTGTCTCTCCGACCTTTCAAGTGATCCCTGAACTGCTGCCTGGCTCTGCTCTTCTTGTTCAGGTACTGTGGGGCTCCCTCATCAGGAAGGTCGCCATCCCCTGCCTGCCTTGTCACCTCCTCTGTTCTCCACCTGGTGTTTCCATCCTGGTCCTTCCTTCTTACCTTGCCTTGGAAGGACGTGACCTCACTGTGCACTTGCGGCACTGGAGCTCCCCTTGGTGCAGGACTCTCTTCTGTGTTTCTAGACATAAACACAATCATTATATTTGCCCAAGAACAGAATGTTGTTAATTAGTTTGCTTTTATTTAAATGCAGCTGCCCCAATCTGTGCCATGAGAGCAATTCCTCTGAATGCCTATCCAGCAGATACCAGGATAAGACCCTTCTCCTCGGAACCAGTACCCAGCTGAAGGCTTCAGGGCTGCTCTTCCAGCTGGTGACAACGGTGCTGTGAGGGAGCTCCAAGCTCTTGCTCCAACACGCGAATGTGGGCAGTGCCTTCAGTGGTGGGTGTCCAGGGTAGGAGGATGAAGATCCGGCCCTTGGTGCTCCGCGCCGGGTATTGTAACTGCTCAGGCTCCTTCCTGCCTCTCCCCTGCTCTCCTACATGAAGCATTTCTGCTGAGCTTCAGTCGCTGTTCCCATAGGAAAACGGGCAATGGACAAGTGTCCCCTTCCAGTTCCCTTGTGTTTAGCTGCCTGTGGCTTGGGCTGCCTCCTGGGGCTGGACCTTTGGGTGTTGTATCTACAATGTGCTGAGCTCAGGAAGGAACTCCTTCCCTGAGCACGTGTCCAGCCTGCAGCTACGGCGTGCATGAACACAATAGTTACTGCCACTGCCTCTTCATAAATACTCACGTTTGTGAGGAGCTCGCAGGGGTGTAAGGCAGCCTGGGAAGATACTTGTCAGGTCACACCTTCTCCGTCACTTTTTTTTTTTTTTTTTTTTTTCCCCCTTGGGTCTCATTACATGTAAGAAAGCAGCATGGTCCAGGCAGGAAGACCAGTGCAGCCCAAGGCATCCATGGATTTCTTAGGGCTCCAAGGAATTTAAGCGGCTCTTGGATCACAGTTCTTGACTTGGGCATCTAGGCCCCTTGCAAAGTCCTCTTCTATGCTTGCTTGCTGTGATCTATAGTCTGGCTATCAAATAAAGGGGCAAAGTTTTCCTAAATGGTAGCATCCTATTAAAAAAGCATAGTTTTAAATGACTGATTCCTGTAACGTTCAGGTGTCCTTACCTTTTCTGCTGCATAATTTGCACAAACATTTCTGTCACTTCCATGATTACGACCATTAATGTGTTTAATAGCACTGGATAAGCTACAAAGAGCTGCATGAACAGCCAGGTATTTGCCTGAGTATTTGAGACCACCAGATGGCTATCTCTGCTAAACTATTTTGGTACATGCTGGGTTCCTGGGATCCTGAGATTCAGCTGCTCCTGCTTCTGACTAGTAGCTCCTTATAGCAGCACCACCCTCATCAGCCAATCCAACAACCCCTGCCAGTGGAGCAGATTTCACTTTTTTTTTTTTTTTTAATCATTTCCACTTTGAACTTGCTGATATGTCAAACCTGAAAAATGTTTTGCACGGCATAATGTTATGTCCATGCAGAACCATTTACAAATTCTGGGTCTTTGTTTTGTTTCCAAAACAACCAGAAAGGAATCTCCTCAAGATCATATCTATGAGATTTTAAGGGTTACAGCTTCCTAATAAAACTCTTCAGCCAGGACTGCATTGCTAAGGCCAAACCTGATGGTTTATCTAGGTTTAGAGATCATGAAATAGCAAGATACTATGTGAAAGAGGAGTATGGGACTATGTGAAAGAGGAGTATGGGCCCATCGTCTCACAGTACTAACTTTAAAAGACTGTTCTCATTCTGAAACTCTGCTCATAAATTCCACATCAATCTCATGTCACTATGTTCTCTGTATATGTTTCTACATATTTCTGACTTCCTCTCAACGAAGTGCTGCTGTCCTCCTTCCACACCAAGGGGAGGGTATCTCAGCGTCCTTCCTCATGCTGCCACCCAAAGGTACCACCTGAAGGTAGTGAGTGTCACTTGGCCTTAAGCTTCCACAGATCTAAAACAGAAGTTCTGGAAAATAGTCATATATTAGTCAGTTATAAATAGCTAACAGTTATTAATATTAACCTTTTACTAATTAATAGGCAAATAATATCAAAGAAAAAAAAATGCTATCTGTTTTCATCAGATACCTGCTCTAGCACAATGCAGTGCCATACCCTAACTGAAAGGCTTGCAGCATTTGCTTTAGGTCACATCGTGTGTGTTTGTGTGGCCCTAAGAAGCACTCGGGGGCCAAACATCTGCCAGGGGGGAGGGCTGACAACCACAGACCTTTTTTCTTTTGAAAACATGATAAATTTCCAACAGTTTCAGCTTTCTAGCATCAACATCTCATGCTACTCTGAGCCAAAGCTGCACTAACTCCTTGCAAAAGGATGAACAAGCAGAGCTGCCTCCAGGTCAGAGCTACCAGGTCCTTTTAAAATACAGAAAATTCAACCTTTAGTGTAGCTATCGACCTTGACAACAGAGACCAAGGGCCAGATCTTCCAAGATGTACCTGGAAATCATATGGAGTATCCCCAGTGAGTAGGGACAGGCTATAATGCAATTGCAAGGCCATCTGAGTGAGTTACAAAGACACAAACCCACAGCAGACGCTACATGGGTGATATTTTGTGGATGATGTTTTATGAACAATAAGAGGACAGGAATAGGAAATAGGAATAGGTAGAAAAGTCAGTCTGGTAGAAAGACAGTTGAAGAACTAAGATGTTGAATGGCTGGTGAGCACAAAGGAGTTCTGATGCATCTAGAAAGTGGATTAATTCATTCTGCACTTGAGAGGATTTCTACTTAACGAAGGTGTGCTGTATCTTTGGCTTTTTAAGAACCTACCTCCAGCAGAGCTACAGCCCACAAAGAAAAAGGAGCAGACTCCTAAAACCCACTCTGAATTATGTCTGACCAGATCTAACTGAAATAGGAACCACTGCTACAACCCAGGATGAACCTCTCACAGGATAAATCCCTAAGAACGGTTACAGAGATGACATATTTTGAAATCATGTACATATGGTAAATTCTCCTCACAAAGGGAAATACTTTGATTAGATGAGGCAATAATTAACACTGCAAGGGCAAGAAGAAGGAAAAAAAATCCTAGCCAGATGTTCATATTCTCTGACAAGGAGAGCTCCTAACATCAAAATCAAAGGAAAGAGAAGTAGCTCAAGAAAGAACAACATCTGTCACCTATTAACTTGGCCCCAAATCCATGTGCCTGTGTCTAAGTTACTTGCCCAGAAACAGGAATTCTGCAAATTCTCATTCCACATGAAAATAACGATCTAGAAAAATATCCCTTTGTGTAAAGATGAACGATTTGTTATCTCTATTTTCATTTATCTCTATATTCATCTGAATTGCTGTATTGAATGCTCAGGTCTAAGGTAAGTTTCACTTCATAACTCTAGAGCTGATAAGAACCTGAGTGGCTCACAGTGCAGCCTGCCTCACCAAGTGCTTTATTTCCTCATAACTTGCCACTGTAACATTTTGCAGTTTCCTTTCTAATCCTTTTTTTTTTTAATTTAATTTTACTAAACACAAAATGAGAACTCTACAGGGTGCAACAAAGCACCCTGCTTGCTTGCCCCTTTTTAGCCCTGACTTCTCAGGTCCAACAGCAACGATGATTTAAGTGCCACTGCACCATATGAAAATTCTCACTGCACCATATGAAAATTCTTTTTTTTTTTTTCTTACAGGGAGGAAAAAAACCAACATGGTTTATAAATGAACACTGTCAGTCTTTGCAGTCTCAAAAACCCCTGGAATAGTGCCACAAAGACCAGTGGGACACATGTGAATGCTAATCTACAAAAATCCAGCAGTGTTATTTAGGCTGCTCTATAATAGCACCATGCAATGACCTACATTGCATATGAATGTGTAGTTTTTGCCCGTATCTCTGCTGAGAAATAAAATGGGTTTAGTGTTGATTCCACTGACTTGTTGATGAACATGGGTTGTTCTTCTCTACATCTCCATTTCAGATACTCACTGACAAATTGCTAGACTGATGGAAGTGGCTTCTCTTTCCAGAGCAGCAAAGATATTGGGAGTTCTGCTTTCAGTTAGCTGTTTTCATTTGTGGTGGGTTTAGAACTACAACTTTTAAATATCTGCATGAGGAGAAAGTCTTCCAAACTGCAGAGCTTTGCAAGATAAATTATCAAGATTCAGTATTAACTGCTTTCTCAGCAGCACTTGCATATGTGAAAAGGCAGAGCTGTAAATTAGCTTTTGTCTGAGATGGTCAGAAGCTGCACTGAACACTTTAAAGGTTTTAATTCTTAACTAGTCTCTTGCTGCATGAGAAGGTGAGCGACTGGCCAGTGCTGTACAGAATCCATTCCAAGTGGTGTTCTGCGATAAGGCTCCAGAGCAGCAGGAGAGCCCAGATGCTCCGGCTGTATTCAAGTCCTTGGCTGCACTTTTAGGCTTCACAATGAGGTACTTTTAATCACTGATTCAGGCCAGGCAGCTCTCCTGCATAGTAGGGTGCTTCAATAATTTCTAAAACCCTCAGGCTCCCACTTTGTGTTGTGGCTTTTCTGTATGACTTAAACTGCAGCACATTCTGTGCAGCCTTCCAGATCATGCTTTGTAGGTGCAGCTCGTTATGAAACTTACTGGAAGAAAATCCTGGTAAATTAAGCAGCAGACCAGGACTAACTCAATCACTTCAGTTTCTCCGCTGGTGCCATAGCTCTGACTCTGAATTAGGCCCTGAACTTGCTGCAGTCCAAGCTGATTCCATTCACTGCCAGAAGACACCAACTCCCTCAGGATCCTTCATGCACACACAGGAGGCCTTGAGGAGCCCTGCAGGAGCTGGGATGCTGCTTGCTATGATGCATCTTCTAGAACAGTGACCTGAGCTCTGCACTGCTACCCAACGTGTAAATCCTTTTTAAGGCACATTTCTGAAGGAAGGAAAGTCAAGGCAAATTACAAGCACACGTGTTGACAAACAGGATAAAAATGGCACGAGTTCATTCAGAAGGAAAAAAAAATCTGTGAATATTTTAATAAGAATATGTACAAGCTATAGAACTTCTTCAGTTACACCACATCTTTGCCAAAATTCATGTTCATGATCAAATAAGTTAGAAACTGATAACAATTAAAAATAATCCCAGTAAAAATGATTAGCACAATATTTTAGTTTAAACATGAAGCTCTGTGATAAAGGTTTTATATGGCAACACTTCTTACTCCTCCTCTTTGCCCTTCACTTTGTTATGATTTAATTCAGTGCGTAGTTGAACTGGTTGGCAAACTTCTCATGCTTTCTCTGGTCCACTCGATTCATTGCTTTCACCACTCGTTTCATGGCACCTCTGAAAGAAAAGAAGAAAATAATATAAAAAAAAGCTACGCTGATGCTACACAGTCTCTGAGAACATTTATGAATGTTATGGAGAAAAAAAGAAGTATGATTAATCACTATCAGGCTTCTGAACACTGCACTGATGAGGCTGAACAAATCTGTCTTGTTAACCCAATTAGCTGCAGCAATACAAATAGTTTAATTCAGCAATGATTTTATTAACATGAATAAACAAATTAAAGTCTTTCAGTTTAATGGCTATGCACTGCACCCTCCTAGCATTATTTCTGATACTCACATATCTGAAGCTGAACTTTCAAAACCATTCAACTCCCGTAGGAGGAAAGAAATAACTATATGCTTCTATCAGGAACAAAATACAAATAAATCCCCTCAAAAAAAAAAAAAAAAAAAAAACAAAAAAAGCCCACCCTTAGACAGCCTTGTAAAATCCAACATGCAGAACACAATGTTTTTTTTTTTTTTTTTTTTTTTCCTAAGGCTTTCTGTTCAATTAATATAACTAAGTTACTCAGTAACTTTCTTTTCAAAAACAGTTCTATCAAACACTTCCTCAGTAATGAGCAGAGTAAGATCCTCACTCATATCTCTAGGTGCCCCTGCTTGGACTAGATGAGCTCCAGAGGTTCTTTCCAACCTCAACCATCCTGGGATTCTGCACAGCTTCCACCACCACCATCCCTACTCCTGAGCAGAAACTGTCTAACATGCAAATCCAACACTAGTTTAAGAAAACAGTAGAAATTGCGATGTGTTTAGAGGGGTAAGTTAGTACTGCAGCGTGGTCAAGTGCCTAGAGCGTATTGTCATAGTGAGGACAACGTGCCCGGTGTCACACGCTCACATGAAGTGCGTGGAGCTACTCTCTGGTGAGGGGCTGGCCTGCCCGCCCTGCGTGGTGCCTGCTGTGCTGCAGGGTTCTCCAGACCAAAAAGGGAAATCAAGGAATGAATTCTGGAGCTCTTAAGCTTTCTGGTGCCATCAAATGAGAACAGTGTGTCCCTAAACTGCTGCTCTTTCTGCTGCCATTGCTTCTTCCTTGTAGGAGGTTCCCGAAGACTCCCCCTCTTTGGGAACTGACCGCTATGCCTTGGAACTGCCTGAAGAGACACACGCTCCTCTTCCCTCCACAAGGCTCTGAGTGGAGATCCTTGCAGCTGAGGAACTCAAAAACCTGATGCAGGAAAAGATCTAGACAGCAAGAAAAGGAGCAGAAGCAGGAGCTTCTTAGGACCTTCAAGGACTAGGGAGGGTGGGTGGAAACATCCTTTGATTAAGGAGACAGACGGGGCTTCAAAGTGTATTAAGTTGTCACCCTATGTCTCTTCATGAGGAATGAAATGATCTCTTAGCCCTCCTCTGGGAGGTAAACCAGCTAAGGGCATCGTTCCAAGAACTGCATCCCATTTCAGAAGACGGTGCTGACTGATGCGTCTGCTTCAATTCTTACACCGGAAGCTCAGTCCACAAGCTCCACCGTGACAAAGCGAATGGTTTGGAGCCTACTGCTAAATCTGTAAGACTCTACACTGCCACCGTCTGCCCTTCCGCATCAGCCGTGAGGCTGCTCCAGGTTGGCTTGTAAAATATGACAACAGGGCACCCGCCAGGTCGGGTGCATGAGCTTATTGCTTTGTTTTTCCTGCCAGGATCAGGCCCCATGCACTATTCTGGCTCAGCTCCCGCAGCCACATCGATGAGGTGCTTGTCGACCTCTATAGCTACGTGCTCTCTGCAACTATTTCCTCTTAAAGAGCCATTTTGAAACACATGAAAATAGACAACACTTCTTAAGAAAGCTTCTAAAGAGCTGGCTTAAAGATTTTCTCAGCAGCAACTGTAACTACATCCAATATTCAGGGAAAAAGAGAAAAAAAAACAAAAACAAAACCAAAAAACCCACCCTGGAAGCAGCATTCTTTTAACAAAATTTTGCCAATAAATTTATGAGGAATAAGGAAAATGGTCATGGTTTTGTCTTTCAAGTATTGTCTAATTGGTAGAAGAAAAGTGAGCCTTTAGCACTGCAGATTGGCCTTGACACTCTCACGTCATGTAGGTTTTACATTAGCACTACTGGATTGTGTAACACTGTAAATGAAATGAGATCCCACTTTGATGATCTGTGTGCAGTTTCACTTAACTTCACTGGCAGACTAGAGCCTGAGTTTATCACCTATACATTTCATGTCATTTGGGGTTGTTACAAGGAGCCAGGTCATCATCTTGTTTAGCGTGGCAAAGCATGAAACCTATTAAAACATGACAAGTTTGATTCCCCACACCTGGCACTAACACACTCAAAATCATTAGTACAAAGCATAATAAAGCAAAACCAGGTTTTTAAATTTATTCTGCAAAAGCTGGTATGAAATCTAACTATGGAACTGTGTGTCTTACTGACTTCGAAGATCTGGTAATATGAGAATTTCACAGAAAAAAAAAATCTGTAAGCAAAAGGAACATGTATTTTGTTTTCTTCTTATAACCACTATATTAGTGAACGGAAAGAGTGTTTAAACAAATACTTTGCCTTGGATGTTGTTCAGGTCATTCTGCGTGCTTAGGGCAAAATGCAGCATTAATGATTTGGTAATAATTTTACTTCTTTGACTTGGTAAGTTTTCACTGTTTGCCTGGATTGACCGCTGTATTTTAGCACATGTTTAAATGCTTGCAGCTGCTTCCCATTTGAAGCGGGTCAGAGTACGTTTGGGCAAATTTATGCTGCAGCCATATCTAACACAGACTGGATATCAGAAAGAGCCCAACAGATCAGATATATGGAGCTACTATATATCGTAAAACCCACTCAACTCAGTGGGTCTATAGGCCCTACTTGTTCCTGAACTAAGTATATGCAAATAAGCAAGCTATCTCATATACAGGCACAGAAGTCACAGACATGTTTTTGCAGTGCCCAAGTGGCAGTGTTAGGATGTCAAGGGGATGTTCTCTAGAAGTAAAACCTGCTTCAGAAAGGAAAAGATTTCACTTAACCTGCAGAATGAAACAGATCTGTAAACAGGTTTGTACAAGGTCTATCTTTACTACAGTTATAAATCAAGTTCTCTGCATAATTAACGGTCCCTGAATAACTGTCTGGAAGCACTTTAGCTTCCAGGTTTATACAGGTTCAACTCCTTTGCTACTCTGTCGACTGAGCACTTAACCTCTGGGAAAGCTGCGGAGCACAGAGCCAACAGCAACAAGTGCCAAGGGTTTTTGATAAATCCTTTTATTAGTGACAGTTCTGTCCTGGACAGCTCATCTTGGCCCTTCAAAAGGAAACACTTTCCCTCCATTGACACTACCGAAGCGTGTGTCTGCTGCTGTCAGTTGTGTCACTTGGAACACTTCATCTTCTTTTCAGATCCAGCACCATTTGCACACATACAGCAACAGCGATCTGAATAATAACTAATATTCCAGAAAAAAAAAAACACTACAGAAATTAGAGGATTAAAAAAGGAAAAAAATATAGTTTTTAATAGGGAATTTTTATAAGCAAGCCGCAAATCATTCTCTAAGAAATGACGTCATTCATCAGTATCTGCTACCCCTTCCCTGCACAGGGAGGCAGACATTCCTGCTCTGCGCTTGCCCAGGAGAGTTTATACGTGCACGTTTGAGTAGAAACAGAAACTACCATCCACACAAGTGGAAAAAACAAGTTAGCAGCTTTGGGTAAGGCAAAGTCATCTTACTTATTGAAGACTTTCTTCTCAAGCCGGGAACGAGAAGTATTAGCTTGCTGCTTCAGGTCTGTCAGATTTGGGTATTTTTTCTTCTTCCCTTTCTTCTTCCCTCCTTTTTCATTATTTTTAGAGGACCCAAGATCCACTCCTGTAGCTGCTTCAACTTCTCTCATGAATTCTGGATCTCGCCACTCTGTTTAAAAAAAAATGAAAAAAAGCAGGCACTTTGAAACTCCAAACCCAAGTACAATCTGCAGGCTCCCAAGTTGCAGGTTCTTCCCACCACTAGGCGAGGGCAGAATCACTGTGCTGTGCAAGTTAGATACACAAAGGAAGGGGAGGATAAAACAGGTAGCCAAAACCACTGACCTTGATGAAAAAATGCTGCCACTCGGGGATTAGCACCTATTATCAACTACTATACACAAAACTGGTCTGCAGGAAGACTTAACTTTTACGGTAGCACAGTAGCAAAATTCCAAGGAGATGTTCCATGTTCCAAGGAGAGGTGGCAAACAGTGATCGTGATTTATAAATTGAATAAAATGCCAACAACGTAGCTGAGGATTTATCCGCAGAAATAATTTTTGAATAAGCAAACTTAAAAATATGGAATATGTCAACTTTAATGCAGAGAAGAGGCTGCTGGATGCTGTAACATTTCTGTGCAAAAGAATTGTATTTGCTTCAAAATATGCAACCGGTACCCGACATGAAAAGGGCAGTCTTGAACAAGATGATATGACCCCATTTCCACATGCCTAGTTTTGTGTCCAAAAACGATATTTGTCTTTTGAAGTATCCCACACTTCATCAGTTTAATCAGGTTGGGAAAAAATAACAAATGCTGCTTTAAAGACTAATGTAGTTCTAACTCAGCATAAAAGAGAAGCCTGGATTTTAATAACCAGTAATGGCCAATCATTTGTCATATAAGTTCATATATGTCATTCAGCCTTTCCTACTCGCAAAACTGTAAAACCAAACTGCTAGTAAGTTTATTAATCATCTATGTAGATATGAAAAAATACAGTGCTAAATCACAATTCAACTTCATTTATATACCAAGGTGGTCACCGACTGTGACAAATATCGGTAACGGCTTCTAAAGGTGGTCAGTCCCACTTAACAATATTAAAAAGATGCTGTTTAGAAGCACCAGAGCGATTCTCCAAGGAAAGGTTAAATGTAACCTACCAGTGTAATATATGAAAGTGAGGAGAGAATAAAAATCAAACACAAACAAAAGGTTGAGAAAAATGAAGCTGTTATAGGAACTGAGCAGGAGATATATAGAAGGAGAAAATAGAACACACGTACTTGAGAGATCATAAGACTTCACCGAGTTTATTTTTTTTGAAGTGAAGGAATACGGAACAGCACAATTCAGATACAGGAACGATTAATCCAAGATTAAGGAAAACTGTCTAAACAGTTTATCTCCCAGTAATAAGAAGGCGTCACAGTTTAGGAACCCAGTGAATGGAGCAATTGTTTAAACACAAGGCAAAAATGCCGGCATCCAGTAGAGATGAAATGAGCATTTGAGTAAAATGAAGGAGCAATTTAAAAGCCTTTGAGAAAAATCAATAGGATGCCAGGGAAGAGCAGCCTTTTTGAGCACTGATGGGCCCCTAAAGCTCTTCATACATTGTTACTGAGTTTAGCAGCAGGGAAAAGAAAATTACACAGTTTGCAGGGTAGGCGGGAATCGATACTGTAGTTAGTAAAGAGATGCTATTTCACATCTGAGTGGCCAGCGGCCTCTGCCTTCACCAGCCTGTCCTGATACCTGTTTGTTAACAAGTCACTAAGGGCTGAAAAACCAGATACTCTTCAGGGTTGACACAAAAAATAGGCACTTAATTTGCTCCCGTGCGCAAACTATTGGAAAAGGATGAACGCTGCAGATTAGCGGGTCAGCGTAATCCCCCCCGAGTCATTGTTTCAGGACCACAGAGCCCCAAGCACCATTTTGTGGACAACTAGAGAGAACCCAAGATTTTATACAACAAATGCTTTGTAAAAACAGTCATTGTGTTGCCAAAACTCAGTCATTATCCCATGAACTGTACTAATTTTGCAAAATTATCCCATTCTGATACATAAGGATAAAAAACAAAAGCATCCTCCAATAGAAGACAAAAATAGGAAGAATTTTTGTGCATTTTAATCATGCAACGGATCCCTAAATTTTAACATTTGACATTTTTTACACTGTGTTTTTTAGTAAGTGATGCTGTAGATCATAAAGCCAAACACTTATTGTAGAGAATGGGTCTCCATTTGCACACTCCTTTGCAGACATGGAAGCCCAAGGGGAAAGAAAGTGTCAGCAATGCAAAGCAGTGGGGATAGACATGCAGAGGTATCTGGTGTAAGCGTGGCTTTAGAAAACCTTCTGTTTTCATCCAATGAGCCCCAGGTTCTTCATCATGTCCCCAACCAGTCAAATCGTTCATATGCTTAAATGCACCTTTATTCTTCTGAATAATTGACCAACTACTGTTGTTTATGCTTCGCAGAGGGCTCATGCTAAAACTCAGGAGCCTCATTAATACTATAGCTAACGTGGAGATTGATGAAGCCCTGAGTCAGCCAGAACTGTAGGAGAGAAGCACGCCTCTTCCTTGAAGGGAGCACACTAAAGGCCATCAAAATGATAAAGCTAATTAGTAGAAAGCTTTAATTATAATACAGAATACTCAACCATAACAAATAATTTTAAAAAGAGAAAACTAAGACCTGCTGGGAGAAGGCAGATGAATAAAAGCTCTGAAAACCAATCTGTCCCTGTCAATTACACACGCCGTCTTTGCTGCCTAGATCCTTCTTGTCACTCCTCCTTTGCAGCCCCTCACCTTCCAGGAGCCTCCTGGGGCTCAGCGAAGCCCCCTCCTGTCCAGCACTAACGAGGCCTCCTCGTGCTGCAGGCCAGGAGCCCCTGACTGTCCCGGGAAGCCTCCCGCTCCCGCACCGCCTTGCCTGGCCATCCAGAGCTAAAGACGTTCAAATTCCCTTGGGGAAGGATAAGCCTTTGCCCCAACACATCCCACTCGAGAGCGGCAGCCAGGACAGGGCTTTTGGTTCTGTTGCCAACCCCCGCTATTGAACATGGAGCTGTTCAAGACCACACCAGCGGCCAGCACGGGTGCCTCTGCTCCCCTCCCCAGCTCAAACGTTCCCACGAGGGCTTCCACACTAGCTGCAACCCCAGAATAACCCAGGAAAGCCCAGGCTGGTGGGTATTCTCTAGCAAACCTGCAAAGAAGCACGGCAAAATAAATACATAAAACAAAAACAAAACCTCCGAGAGTTCTCCTTCTAAAACAGAAAAGCAAATACAAACAAGTGGATATTAGAAAAACAAGTTCCCCTGTTGTGACAGCAGAAACGCTCCATCAATATCCACACAGTGGTCCTGAAACTACTATCTTTGCGTGACATAAACTACAACTGTTAGGGACCAGCAAGGTTAGATGCCTTTTTTTTTTTTCTTCTTTTTCCTTTTGTCAGAAGCACAGGAGCAGTTGTTACCACGCATTGCCCAGGAGATGGACATATTTGTTTTTAATAGGCATGTTCCTTGTGATAAAGGATGTAATGGGCCTGTTTGGAAACTGGTAGGCACACTATGAGAACTACTGGAAATAAAGAACAAACGCAACCGTAAGGTTTGCAATTGTTTATCTTATTCTTTGCATACATGCATATATATGTGTGTGTGTGTGTGCATGTATTACATATATATATGTGTGTGTGTGTGTATATATATATATATATACACATAAAAATAAAATCTCACACAAGCAAAAATTACTGCAAAGGAGCCACAAACTAAAATCAACATGAATTAAAATGAAAGAATGGAGCTAGTATTGAAAGAGAGGTAATGATGGCGCCCAACGATCCCTGGAAGGTTGGTCCCCCCTGCCCAATCCTGCCTCTTCTTTTAGGTCACCTATATGCCCCGACATACAAATCATATTTCACCCTGCCTTTGGCCACACACACACATACATATATGTAATCCTCTGAGTTTCTATGTCGATGAAGGCACCAAGCTGATTACAAACAGAATCCCTCATCTACGTTGGAATTAGCACGGGAATCTCAACACCAGTGGTTTAAAAATTAAAATGTTATCTAAACATGTTATTTTTCTAGACCCTCTCAGCAGCAATTATGCTCATGTAACATTTTCTTCATAACCATAAAAGCTAAAAACAATTCCGGCCTCATAAAAGCTGCATTTTTCAGGATACATCTACAGTGCTTACACTTCAATGCAATCCAGGCCAAAGGGGCACCTAGAGAAAGAAATACTAGCAACATAAATCATAATTATTACTACAAGCAGTATCTAGCATAGCAACCAAGAATTTTACAAGTTATCTGAGGTACTAATCCTCAGCTAGTGTAATCACAACTCAGTGAGCAAAGGTCTCCACTGTTTTAAAACTTTTGTGATTTTCCCCAAGAGGAAATGTAGACACAAACCTGGCTGGGCTGCTTGTTTCTCAAATTTCATCTTTTCTTCTCTGGCTCTGTCCTCCGAGTTGAGAGGAATCCCAGATTCATCCCGAGGAATTATTTTTCCATGGAAAGGGCACTTCCGAAAGAAAGAAAAAAACTCTCAAAACTTCTGAATGAAACTTTCTCATATAGTTCAATGCAACTGAGAGCCAGACACTGGAATGAAATGATTCAACTTTACAGCTGATGCCTAGTTCTCATTAGAAAGCATTAAGATCCCTTAAACATCACACATTGACTATATTCAGAATCCCAAAGAGCTAGGTTACCCGCCCCAAGAGGGCTGGTAACATATCCTGTCACCTCTGCAACTTGTGCTACCGTGCATTTTGTTATTCAAACTGCTTCCATATCATATAACAATCCCTTTTGAAGTATTTTAATGTGTTCTGATCCTACAATCTTAGATAATATAGGAAGGAATGAAATATTACAAGTAATTAAGCATAATATTTCTGCTGAAAAGCTCTCATGATTTGAGGTTGTATAGGATTTCTCTTTCATAAAAGCTGATCTGTAAATAAAATCTGCCTGTTACCATATACCCCTGCTTCTAAAAATAATTAATAAAAATATGGCTTTAAATGAGGACAACTATTCAGCAACCAACTCATTGACAAGGAAGCAAATACCACAATAATAACATAAATATCTATATTAATGCCAAAGAAAAGACACCTTTAAACACCTGTAATTTCTTGATAAAAAGGATAATGCACACACTGCAGAACAGCAGCCCATTTCTCCAGGTAACAATTTTCATTCACTCCCTTTGGCTGTATTTGCAATTGAAATAAACCTTTGTAGAAATGTTCTGGTGAGATCCTCTGCATACAGCACACATCTTGGCAGTTGTTACTCGGTGCCCACCTTAACGCGATCTTGTCTTTCACACAGGCCTCCATTAGGCATCGGTGCTCGACATTTATGTTTCACTGGTTCAAACTCCCCAGCAAACGTTATATATCTAGTTTTTAACATCTCAGAGATTTCTTTATTTTCAACCTCCTCCTCCACTTCATTGGGTGCCCAAAATCGATGCTGAGAAGAAAGTCTGGGAAAAAAATGAGCAAGAATTATTTGTCTAGGGGTGAAGTTGTGCCTTCCCTGTCCTGATGCAGTATTTGGATGAGACATAAGCCCAGGATATAAGAAAGCACCTAGAGATGTCAGTATTATCCTTTAGTCAACTCGCATGTAAAAGAAGGGGAAGTTATATCAGTGAATTATTAAAAAAAAAAAAAAAAGGAATGTCATAATCTTTGCTATGACTACTGCAAGCATTTTTTTTTTTAAATATTACCAAAGTCCCAATCCCAATTCCTCATTTAACCCGCTCACCTATTGACCAGTCTTAGCTCTGGTCTGTAATCTGGCATTTGGAGTCATTTATCTAATAACCTGTTACAGTAATTAGCTCTGTATGCATTTCTGTAGTTAATATTCTCTAACAAGAAAAGGAAGGGGAGTGGGAAGGGGATGAAGAACCTCACGGGCACAAGGAAGGCAGAATGCCAAGATGCCATATGGGACTGCTTGTGCAAAGAGGTTCAAAGAATCTTTGGGTAAAATTCTAATGCCCAGTGGCAGCCTGAATATCCCCTTCACCTCTGAAATACCAAAATTACAAGGAGAATGATGAAACATTTAATGACTGTGTGTGTCAACCTTTTCTATGAGAAAAAGAGATCTATTCAATATCTTGACTCTCCCCCTAAAAAATCTGCATCCAGCAGATCTCAAGGGAATCAAAACTGTGTTTTACTCTACACAGCACAGATCAGTATTCGGAAACTAGACACAAAACAGCCTGCCTCCTACACAGATACTCATAAGTGCTAATGCTTACTACAAACATAAATATCTTCTTCCCCAAAATATTTAAAAGTAGATGAGAAAAGCACACAGCAGTGTTGAATCCCAACGTTTCCTATTGCTCTAATTTAAGCAATGCTTTAAAGGGACAGAAAAAACATGAGATCTTTGCGGAGATGCATGAGACAAGTACAACTTTTTTCTGTAAGAGGGATCAACAGAAGGGATAGGCTGGGTGGTCAACATCTCACTCGCACTCGGGGAACGAGCGTTTTTTTGAGTTAGATAAAGTCTTTAATGAAAATTTTATACATACCTATGCATTAGGGGGAATAACAGACAGATAACGGTTATATGAAATTAAAAAAAAATAAAAAAGGAATGCATGCATAGAGAAAAAGTTAAGTGAATTGCCTAACGACTACCCTTTTTTTTTCCCATAAATATATTTTATACCTGGGGTCAATGATATTGTGTGGGCAGAGTTACTTAAATTATCTTTGGTTAGATTGGCATATCTGTAGTTATAGACTATAAGGTGTAGAAGTATGCCCTCTATTTTATTGCAAAGCATAAAAATAAAACAGTACAGCACAAGGTAGGCAGTGAAATATGATTTTGATTTCACTTATGACTTGAATAACTCATTTGCAATGTAAAATAAACCCTTACTGCCTCTTTGGCATTATCACAGACAAACGCTTCTTAAAACCTTGCTGAAAATCTTAACCATTTTACAGGCCTTGAAGTGCTCACACCTCACCAGGCAGAGCACAAAGCCTGGAATGAATGTGTTTAAAACACTTTCCTGTATCAAATTTAAAATATATTCAGCATTTTATAAAATGAGGTCTTCCTCTTGTTCCTTTCTGCAAGTGCTGTTGCTGAGAATTAAGCCAAGCTGGAGAGAACTGTGACAGAAGCAACCCAAGTGATGCCGTTTAGTGCTTTTTGTTGCTGTTTTTCCTCAGAAAGGCACTGGAAGCCAGCAAATGAGGATGTCAAGTGTGACAACAGCCACCTGGCTACTGTTCTGAGCACAGGTAGATGAAGAAAATAATTACACAAAATATTTTAATATTACCTAAAATTTCAGACAAAACAGAAGAACCTGTGCCAGGGAAACCAATACTCCGCAGTGTGAAAATGTGGAAAAGCTGACGATGATATTTGCTTGGACTTCATGCAGTGGCACCATTTAGGGTTTGCTTGTACAATATTATTACTCCAAACCATGTTGCAATTATCTAAGTTTGATTTGCAGGACACCCAGTGAGTGATTTTTACCTACTTGATGCCAATTATGATGCATGCTGATCCTAAACTTCTAGAGGATTTAACCAAAATCCAAAGGAGAATTTTGACTCTGTATAAAGCTATCAGAAAAGGCTAAGAAAGGACCTTAAAAACCAACCACTAGAAACAAGTTATTGATGAACAGCTATAATCACATCTCTCCAGCACTGCTAAAGCTTTCCTAAAGCCAGCACTGCTTCATGTCCAAGAAACCACAGAACCTGCTCAAACAAAAATGAAAACTAAATTCAAAGCTGAGAGATCCAAATTCAAATCCTGGCACTGCCACATACCTCCTGTGCGACTGAGCAAAAGTATCAAGTTCCTGCTCGTGCTCTGTAAAGCCAGGATAAGTTCTTTGTCCCCCGTCATGTCCCCCCACCAGTCTTTCTCCTACCTTGTTGGTTATTTATTTAGATTGTAAAACTCAAACAGAGCAACTTCTACTATGTAGTTGCATAGGACTTTGCAAAATGAGGTACCAATTTAAACTGAAGGGCTGCCGTGCTGCAAGTACACAAACACAAAAAGAGCTAAAAATGTGCTTTGAACCATCAAAGAATTGCTTAAAAGAAACATCATTTTAAGTTAGAATTTCTGACTGTGTTTGAAGGCCCCATAACACAAGGGGAAAAGAAAAGTATTTATCAAAAGCAGGAAGATTCACCCTTCTGCATGACCTCCAAGGACAAGCAAACCTATGTGTTTGTTTAATTTGTCTTAAAAGAAGAAAGAGCATTTACTTGAGAATCTTCCCAGCACTTGGCTGGTCCTGTCCCCAGTAGTGAAGATCTAATCCAAAAGGCAGGACGGGAGCTTTAGCTCTTTCTTCTGCTCGTTTTCTTGCCTTGCTGTCAGGCTCTTCCAAAGCTGCTTGCTCAGTAGTTGTAGACTTGCTGGAGAAAGTTTATGAAATGTCAATAGAAAGTAATGAGCATATTTTCTCTGTTTCCATTAACTTCTCACACAAATACCAAGACACCACCACGTCTTGCGGGGTCCCCTCCCTCTCTCTGCGGCCCCATCTGCACGGAGGTTGCAGTGGGCAGGGTTTTTGGCAGGGTGCCACCTTACCTCTCCGGGACCTTTTGCAAAGATACGATGGAATCGGCAGCGCGGTGTAGCACTGCATTCCTTGTGGGTAAAAATGCTTAAGAAAAGAAGCTGTACAAGCAAACTGTTTAACTCCCATGCATATGGGCACAGAAGGGATTAAATACAAAGGACAACAAACGAAGCAAAATAAACAAATAGGACAAGCAAAATAAGCAATGACTGCAATTCGCTTTCCTTTCTTTGACCAAAGAATGCTAGAATGCCGGAGCCCAAAGCATTCACAGTGCAGTACCACTTTAGAATGCACCAGGCCTTAAAAAGCAGCAAACTACTAGGACAACCTCAGGTACCCTGTAATAGCATTGAATGGTCTTAATCACCCTTTCTGAAACATTAGCTTTTTTTTTTTTTTTTTTTTTTTTTTTCAGATTAAAGGCAAAATGCAAACCTAAACACTCCAGAGAACTACCAGAATAAAGCTATTTCTATATTCTCGATTATCTTCCAGTTTGCTAAGGTTTGGGGCTTTTTTTTTTTTTTTTTTTTCCCTCCCTGGACAGTGTACAAGTACCTTTTTTGGAACAACATACCGTCAATTAATTACTCCACTCTGGTGGCCATCTACACTACATACAACTTAAACCAAATTATTAGCAAAAGATTTCAGAAAATCCTGGTGCAATCATTAGCTAAAGCTCCAATTTTAAGCAGTGAATATACATCTGAGTAAGAGAATTACACATTTAGAGTGAAAGGAACACAGCCTCAACTTTTAGCTTATCCATTTGATGATGCACTTGTTTGAGTGCTTTTGTCATCAAAAATCACAAGAGAGAGCAATCTCTAACAGAATTAAAACACAGCTACCTTGTGTGTGGAGGTGGTAACTTGGGTAGCTGGTCTCTAATCAGTTTCAGTGTTGCAGCTGCACAGGTTGGGTCCAGTTCATCCTCGTTCCCTTTTGGCTGGGCCCGAGAGCTGAGTGGAGCCCGTCCTACCGGCGCCTCCCTTCCCTGTGTGCTCGGCGGTGACAGGGGCTCCAGTCCTGCAAGAGAACAATATTGGAGAGGTCTTTCTGCTTCCTCTGCCAAACAGCTCAGAATGTAGATTTTGCACCAAGGAACTTGTAGATTTTGCATCCACCGAGGAACTATCCAACGGCTTTCAGTCCACATTAGACATCACCTTACTCTGAGGCCAGTAACACAGCAGCAGCACTTCTGTCTGTGAATTTTTTCTTATTGTGGTAATGTACCGAGTAACTGAGTATACCAATAAAATGTTTTCATTTCACTGCCATGGCATGATGACAAAGAACGGTATTACTTCACCTTGGAAAAGATGATGTTTGTTTAAACTGAAACAGTGCTTTTTGCACACAAGTTTCTAGAGGCACATCAGCCTGCTTGTATGTAATTTCTGTCTTCAAGGTTACATCGAGACAAAACAGAAGAAAGACCACCCAAACTCACCACCCTGGAGTTCTGAAGACATTGCCAATACGACAGAACTTCCTTCTCCCACAGATACCAGGACACACTATTTGTCAGGTGAGGTATTTAAACACCGGCAGACACGTGGGGTACCGGCACAGGGCGCTCTGAAGAGGTGCTACCTGCCCGAGTGGTGCCTGTGGCAGAGATTTCCAGCACCAGTAGCTCCGTGGTGGGGAAACATAATTACTTCCTACAGCTGGATTCGAAGACACCATGGACTGTAATGATGCAATTAGATAGGCTGGGCAGTTAGACAGCACCTGCCTCTGCCAGGGAGCTGGAGAAGCAGCTCTATTAGCTGGCAGCAGTAACAAGAACTTTTCAACCATCGACATCTAAAATGGAGAGACATGAGCCCTCACAGTAACATAATAGACTACATCTCCTGTAGAGCAGGAAACGAAAGCCTTGTTACAAAAGAAGCATTTGAAATGCAAGGCCATACTCCCCCTCCAAAAAAACATCATACACACACAGAAATCATGATTTAGCAGGACTAAAACTTTCAGTTATCTCAGGCTTCACTTGGAAACAATCTGAGTTGAAACAATCTGTTTAGCAATCATCCAATTGAAGCTTTTAGGCTGTACAGTGCATAAAGCACTTTCACTTCAGAGAAAAACATATTTAACACGTACAGAATTATAGCAGCTTGCCTTTACCACAATCTGCAAAAGCACACATCATGAAATATGTCAGAAAACGTATTAAATCTGCTGTATGCTTGTTTTCCCTTAGATCGCTACAACAACGTACCACAACACTAAATAACCACCAGTAACTAAGAGTTCCCTAATTTAAGATTAAATCGTATACCTTTAAAACACAGAACCCCCCTGAGGGCTCGTGGAAATGTAAGTGTGTGAAAACCCAAGTCAGGTGCCTGTCCGGAAAACGCTGCAACCAGGCCCTGCAAGACAAGATGCTGCAACAGGTCCCAGGAGTGAGGAGGGAGCCCAGCAGGAGCTGCCCAGGGGGCTGAGCCGCGCAGGGAAGGTCATGCCAGGAAAGATGCCCCTTTCTGGCTTTCCTCTCCTGGGATGGGAGGTGAGGACGTGCCTAGCAGCTGCAGGCAGAGCAATTCAAGAGACCAATATGTATGCTGGAAAATCATGTGAAAATTAGCAAAAGGACCATCCATAAGGGTAGTTAAGCATAACGGAGATAGAACGAAGCAGAGGAACATATAAGCTAAATAGCAAAAGAAACTATGAGATTTATTAGGCTGTGGATTGGCTGTTCAAGAGCTAATGGTGACTCCACAAAGTGCTTTTTGTTGTTGCTTTAAAAAAAAAAAAAAAAAAAGCACATAATATACCACTTAATACGCTACTGATGGGAACACCCTTTAATTCACAGATCTGGAAGGGGGACAGGACAGGACGTTTGGACTTCTGTCATAGCCAACTCCAGCAAAGGAAAGGAGAAAGCTTTCCTCTGGCAGGTGCTTTGCATCAAAGTGAAAGAGAACTAACCCAAAAGATTCAGTTTTAAACACACTTTACCTACAATCATCAGGGTTTGGAGTAAACGTTCTTTTATGATACAAATACTTACGAACAGACACTTTGCCATGAACAAGGTTGGCTGAGAAAAACATGACAGGCTCTATTTGTGAGTTAAAATTGCCTTCCCCTAAAGGGCAAAGGACAAGAATACCTTTCTGAAAAGCACTGTTTAAAGCAACAATTTCGCAATCAGCTCTATGTTTGCTATTCACAAACTGCTTCTCACCACCTTTTTCCTCTTCAGGGAGCATAGCTGTGTGCATGCACGTGCTAAAAGTTCTCAGAAAACCCTAGTCCTGTTTTTCTCCTATCATTTTTATGGAAAGCTTGATCACTCATTCATTATAGCGATGGGGGGGACAAGAAGAGACAAGCAATCAGCTATCCACAGAAAAGGCAAGAGAGATAAATGGACAATGTGACATTTAGATAGATAAAAATCACATCCCAAAGATCAATAGAGGAATTCTTAAGGGTTACAAAAACAAAATATTTTTTCCATCGATTTCTTATTCTAAACCATTAACAGAAAAATGGGTAAATGGTAAATATATTACTATAGCATTAAAACTACCGCTGCTGTATTTTTTTGAATATTTGTTCATGAAATTAATTTTTGCTGACAAGATAAAGAATTACCATACAGACAACAGCAGTGTTTGAATTGTATCTAATGGCATGGTGGAGTTTTTTGCTTGTTTTTAAGACATGCATGACATTGAATGCAGCTTTAGAGAGGAATATTTCCTCTTAGGAATCCTGCTGCTCTGGGTATTTTCTGTAACACTAGCACAGTACATGGGTTAAAACTGTTCCAATAGCAGCTTTTAGAAAGAATCATAAAAATGTTCAAATCCCCTTTTTTGTTTAAACCGACCAAATGGCACCTATTTGCCTGAAGCAATAAAGTAGACCGTGTTCACAAGACAAATCGATAGCCGGAAAGAGAGAGGCTGGGGCTTCAGCTGAAGTTGGGCTGCTGAACGCTGACATTATTGATTTTAGCTAGTTCAGCTGGCCTTGTAATTAAAATGTAAATTTGAGAAAGAGATTATGTCCTGACAGAAACGGTGGGATTAGGGAGAGATAAAAGCCCCTCAGTGAGAATTCAGAGAAAGAGCAAGCACAGGTTTCCTCAGCAGTGTGGATTTAGACGAAATCTAGCTACTTCAAATTCACTTAAGTTTAATTGAAAAAACGGAGATAGAATATAAATAAGTATTATGGACTTCGACTTTCCTGAAAGAATATAATAATTTCAGTTTCCCATTTGTTCAGTCTTATTCAAGCCAAATACATGTGATTTAGTACAGATATACTGCAAGAAGGTCAGGAAAGTCTAGCCGTTCATGCATAATACTTAGTCACTCTCTACTGTGATCAGAAGGAAAATAAAAAAAGAATGTATTTCACGCAGCAACTACAATAAGCTTCACTGCTACGGGAAGGGAGCTTTGCAAAGTTTGCTCCACAGGGAGTAGGAGATCCGAGCGCACAGGTCCATGTCCCTGGTGATGTTCCCGAGCAGCCTCGGCACTGCCGGATCAGGCCTGCAGCACCTACCCGTGTGCAGGGGGACGTCAACTAGAACCAACACGGACGCACGAACCCAACCAACACAGGCTCAGGCGATCATGTGCTGGGAAGAGCTCACTGTTCCTGTTACCCGCTCGGGGTGAAGCTCTGAATGAATTATGCAAATCACCCCGATGTAGCTGATCTTTAATGGCAAATTACAGGAATAGCTTTTTTTTAAAAAAAAAAAAAAAAAAAAAACTGTGATCAAATTTCATTGCTACCTATAAAAATAAGACTCCTCTTGTTAGTACCACTTTATCTTAAAGAACTCTTAACGTGAGAAAAAAGTAGCTGTTACAAACAAAATCTAAAAAAGTATCTTCAATTCATACAAAGATAAGAAAGATAAAAATATTTAATGCTTATTATAGTAGAAAACTTTCCCTCTGACTCTATAATTGTACAATACACCATTCCCTTTCTTGTCCTCAAATGCCAAAACCAAACTTCTGTCTACCTGTGCTGGGGGAGGATGCCAAAATTTTGGGGGGCAGGAATCTGCTGGCAGCACAGCCAAGCCCAGGGCTCGCTGAGGACAACTCGCCAGGCGGCCGGCCGCACGTGTCACCCTCGTGGGCGCATTGCAGGACTTCTGAAGAGCCCTCGAGGAGTCTCTTGTAATCACACCGCTTTCCAATCAGAAGGTGCCTTTAAATGTAAATATACGTATCTGTATTTATGTAAAGTTTAGAATTCTACTTTGAAAATTAAAAAGTAAAAAGCTGACAGTTGTTAGTTAATTAGACAAGGTCAATAACATTACATGAAGTACTTGGTTTGCCTTAAAGGAATTACACAATATGTTAAACTGTACCAGGATTAGCTGTCATTAATCAACCCTACTTACTACTGTTTTACAATCATAGCTGAGAGAGGCCACATAAGCGGAGTTCAGGTCAAAACACTTCTATTTTTTGTCCTGATATTTTAAACTTACTGCTAATTATGATGTAGTTCCTATGAAATACATGCATATCGGAAACACCTCACATGTATCATCATCACCCTGTTCAGGGATTATTAATTTCTAAGACTCGCAGGGGGAATCAAACACATCCCCTGTCCTGTCACATTTTCATGGAGCTTTATTTGCATAAAAGCATCTTTCTCGAGAGTGAGGAAGGGTTTACGCGATCTCCTGATTAGGATGAATCAGGAGAAACATCTGCAACCAACACTACTCCGTTCAGGTAGAAGTATTTTATTGGAGATGCCAATCAAGTTTTATATTTTATTTTAATTTAGATAAATGTGCAAAGTTATCTTCATTCTAAATACTGTATTATAATAAATTTTACCTAATTAGTGGCCTAATTGCAGCTATATGGAATGTGCGGTTGCCTATACACAGATATATTCCAAACACGCTAATATAATGAGGCAATTTGTGCATTTATAGTTGACACTTCTAATGTGTATGCGAAGAAAAACTGTGATCACGCAATGCAAATATACCTGCTTAGAGAATAACAGGGCTCCAGTCCTAACCTGAATACTGAATATCTGTTTTCCATATATTTATGGTAAATCAATGTATGCTATTTCAATCATAACTTGCATAACAACCCTGACATACTAACAACCCTAACTTGAATGCTAAATCTGTTATCTCTTTATTTATGGCAAATCAATCATATAACAACTGTCAATATATATTTTTAAAGGATTTATACCAGTAATGATAGAAATCTTATTCAAAGTATTAGCCTCTTGTTCAGACAAAACTGTGTTACCTGCGCTTACCTAATTTGTAAAAGGAGAAGGTAACCAGGTATTTTTTACCTCCTCTCCCCCTACAAAACTCATTTTAGGTTTTCCCATAAAAAGTCAAGTAAAACGGACAAATATTTCAATGTAGCCTAACAAGAAGTAGCAGGACGTAATGACGACAATGCAGTTCTAGGTCTCAAAATGGATTATTGAGTCCTGTGTTTCAAAGTTCCAGACATCAGAACACTCCTCCTTGGGGTCTCTACAGAGCTGTGGAAGTCCAGGGTTGTTCAAAAACAGACCATCTTACAGGCTACTACAAAATTATTTGTATTAAGTTATTGAAAAATGCTTACCAGCAGGGAACCCTAATCAATCTGAGCCACAGACAACTAAACAAAGTCTGTTTCCTGCAAGACTAATATACAAAGAAGGAAGTTTCCCTTTCACTGAATATCCAGAGATATTTAGATGCTCTAGTTAGAGACCAAGTACATAGGAGTGGTGTCTCTTCTCCATGTTTTCCATGCATGCAGAACAGAGGAAAATCTGGCTAGGACATGCAAAGTGGCATTTAAGAGCTCTAATTTGAGCAGAGAAGGATTATTAAAACAATTTTCAAAGTTCTAAAACAAACAAAAACAAATATAATTGACACTTTTATTACTCACAACACAGCAAAAATAAACCTTCTGTCTCAGCTAAGTCTGTTTGATGCCTCAACGGAGAGAAAGAGATCAGCAAGAAAGACCATTTCTTCACAGGCTGAAATAAGTGGTTTGTATTTCACTTCATGAACACTTGTTCGAATGCTCTTTTTGTCTTTTTAGCTTTCAATTTTTTATATATGACAGCAAAACAACTCTTTATGGAAGGAACTTCATAAAAATATAGGATAAAAGAACAGATATTATGCAGTGATTAACATTGTTTTCCTGCCTTTGTGTTTTGGAAACTATTGCATCCAAAAGGCAGCAGGTGAATACCTGCAAGGAAGGAATCAGCACAGGAACTATATAGCCACACTTTGGGTTAGATAACATGCAAGGCTTAAAATTCAGCCTGTTGCTTGTCATGTCTGCAGCATGACACAGGTCAAAGTCTTCTTGACCATGCAAACAAAAACATTTTGAAACATTTAGAACGTAGGAGATGTAGGGAACAAAAGTAGTAGATTCCAATAAATTAGTAATGATTTTTTCCCTTGTTTTATTTCTGATGATGACAGTTCTATTCCACATTTCCAAAGCAGTTTTGCTTTTATTCAGTGTAAGGACAAAACTTGATAACCAGAGCAGACTGCTGCCGCACTCATATTCCCAAGTCAGGCAGCTTCCTCATATCTGCACTTGTAAAGTGGTAATACCTCTTCCCTGCGCCTCAAAGAAATAGCACACAAGTAAATTCAAGCAAATTATAAATACAAAGTCACATGGAGCTCAGCTACAAGCAAATGATGCCCCAAGAACAGAGGGAGTAAGTCGGAGCAGGAAGGCAATCTCTTACCCTAGTGCCAGGGGTGAACTCCTTTGTGCCACAAGAACTGAGTACCAACCACCGGAGGTCCGTGCTTCACCTCATGCACTGTAGTAGGGCCTTAAGGCGCCGCAATCAGCAGGTAAAACAGCCAAGGCTGTAACGTGGGAAACCACAAGTGGACACAAGATTTCATCTGTCCCCTTAGCCTGCTTTGAAGCAATACCTCAATTTGTAAGCAGACAGTGGTACTAGTCCTATAAAGCAGTCGCTTTTCAGTGGAGTAGGTAACATTGGTGCACAGCGCCCAGAACTAGCGTAACCTTATGGAAATTTTCTTGCAGAGCTGCTGCTCTTTCAGGCAACCACTCTCTTCAGCAACACCATGCACTGAAAGCAGCTCTGTGGTACCACAGGACTGCTGGTTTCTTGTCTCTTGCAGACATCAGGTGCAAGTGTAAATAAGGATTATACAAATGGGAGGTCGTTAAAAGTCTGGTAATGCTAATTTGGCATGACACCCCTAATGGGTTATATCTTCACACTTCAGTTATCTAATCACCTAAATTCTTTTAACAAATTTACATTTCGTCTTACATATCGAGATTCAAATTGACTTGTTTAATTCTCCCTTCACCCGAACGGCACCCATGCTCAGTTTATTTTACATATTCAGTGTCACCAACAACTTGGGGGTCATCTATATCAGCTACATATACACACACACATTGTGTGCACATGTGCATCTGTGGATACAATTCCTCCCTGTCTCCAAATCTCTTTTCCCATTGCACAGACATTTCAGATCTCAAAAGAATCACCAATACGTACATCATCAAAAATAGCGTGCAAGCTCGAAATTTACTTTCATTTTCTTAAGGAAAGTGAGAGAAAATGAAGTGACTTTTAAATCAATTATCCAAATGTCACATTTCAAACTTCAGTACACGAGATGGAAGAAAGCATGTGCATAAAAGGTTTCCTGAACGGATATTCTTTCCCAAGCCTATGTAGTTATTTTAAATGCTGGCAAGTAAAGCTCAGTTTCTTCAGGAACATCAATAATGGTTCATTTCTGTTCAAAATGTTCTTCTTTTAACAAACATATCAAATAAAGAACAAGCAAATGTGAGCATCAGCTCCCTCATAACAACATGCATATAAAAGATGAGATAGGTTTCACAGGTCACATATACTGTTCTATCAAAATATTACTTTTTCGTTAACAGATGAGTAAAAACTACCCAGTTCCTTTTTGTGTCGTACAGCCCTGCACTGCTGTCCTGTGCTCTCTTCCAACAGGTCTATTTGGTTCCCATTCCACCCTCTATCCCATTTCAACCTCATCACTACCTCAGCACTCCCAGTTCCACTTCATCTTCCCCAGCTATTTGTTGGGCAAAATACGTGCCTGTAGCTTGTCTCAAGCACCACATGCGCAAAGAGCACTCGCGCCGAATGAAGAGAAGCATCATCTGCTCACCAGGGCATTCATTTAGTCTCAATCCTCTGTACAGTTGCTACCTTCCATATTCTTTAAAGGAATGTAGAAACTGAGGCATTTATGTCCTGCCATCAAACTGGAACTGCAAACTGGCCTTGTTGCAGGTCCTTTGGAGGGGAAAACAGACAGATATACAACATAATCAATGCAGGGTTTGCTTCCAAGGGCACAAAAGTGCCTCGATAAAGCTCAGAGAGGGCAAGTTTGACGAGGCACTATGAGGGCTTCATACCAGGAGAGGTCCTTGGAGCTGACCTCAGTCACTGCAGAACCTTTCACTATCTGCAGACAATTTTGATAGAAGACGACAGTGAAAAGGTTCCTCTAGCTGTATCTTTTTGGATTTACACAGGCAACCCCCTTTGGTTTGACTGAAAAGGAACAGTTGCTTTATACAAGTCAAAACTGCAGCCTCACTTCAATGATGCAAACTGAATAAGTTAAAAATAAGTAAGCACAAGGGTGAAGAAGGTAATACTACCCCAAGCAATACATTTTAGGTCAAAATAATTCTTACATGAAAAGCTATGATGAAATAAAGGAGAGAGAAATCTAGTAAAATATTTAAGGTTTTTAAACTTTTACTTGCTTGCAGATATTTTCTCTTTCTCTACAATGTACTGAAGCTTCTGATCCTTAAAATGGACCATGCTACATAGAGGCAACGCTGCAGACACTTAATAAACTAGATGCACAAAGGACAGAGTAATGCACTGAAATTTAATTATTTTAGATGAACCTTTGCCAGTGGCTCTCCTCTCAATTTCACAAGAACACATTATGAATATATATTTATTTAAAAAAAATCTTTAGAATGCATTAAAAGAGGCTTTTTTCATTTAAATAAAGCAGATGAGCCCGAGATTACGTTTTGTCATCCAGCACCAGGGGCTAGAGTTCTGAGCTTCCAGGCAGAGCTCCATTTAACTTCTTGTGACAGTGGCACCACCTCCAAAAGGAACTTGATGCTCTGAGCTGTAAAGTAGCCACCTTATGGGAGGCAGTGACTGCATATCAGCTATTAAGGCGGGGAACAGTACAAAATCCTACGCCATCTCTCCAGACTGTTACCAGTATTTCTAACATCCAGGCTCACTTATAGCTCTACTTTGAGATCCCCTCAATCTAAGTACATCTTTAGCAGGGGAGGCACCAAGAGCTGCTTCTCACTCTAAATGAACAGTGGAGCATGAGGGAAGAAAATAAGCCTCTACTTTCAGTTACTTTTGCTCCTAGAAAGTGTTTGTTTATTCAGAGCCAATCGCTGCTGCCCTGGGTGTGTAATGACTTCCTGGGAGCAGTCGGGGAGATTACCCACACCACTGATCACTTTATTACTTCATAATGGCTGTTTATTTACTTTACTGCAGCAGTAACACGCAGGGATAGAGCTCTTCACAGCTGGGCAAACTCACCGTATTCCTTTCGCAGGTGGTCTGGAATGTGGGGTTCATAACCTTCCTTCTCAGGGACCTCCACAAATTCATCATCATCGTCGTCATCGTCATCATCATTGTCTGAGGCTTTCATCTATAGAGATAGGATTTTTTTTTTTTATTAACACAAAGATTGTTTTTCATTTCCCTCCACATTCCATAATATTTTGCAGACATCACAGTCGCCCTACTGAGACTGCTCTTATTTCAAAAGTATTTCACTAATTATGTATTTAATCTTTGTCTAAGATTAGACCTTTGGTTAACGTTTTATCTCTAAAGCCACACTCTATCCTAAGGTATAAAAAAGGCTTTAAAGAGGAGATCTACTACTCCACATACAGCTGTTGAAGTCTGAGAAAGTGTGAACCTATAAAATAAAACTGAAGATTCTTAAAATAACATTAAGATTTTGACTCAAGCAAATTAGAGCCTTATCTCGTTTCATTTTCCTCATTTGGGTGCATCGTAACAGTGTGTGGCCTGTTACACACTGCTCAAGGGCTCAGACACCCAGAGCAGGCAAGCAGGGAGGGGAGCTCATGGACTGGCAGGCTTAATTCCGACAGAAGAAAGAACTGTCAGATTGGTCTTCATACAAAAATGTTTCACTGGGTCTCTTCACAGCAGCACTCCAAATACTTTGACACATTCATTTCTTAACTAACTTTGTAAACCTCAGTCATTTATACATGCAGCATGTACAAAACCAGAAAAACAGGATTTGCAAACGTGCATTTATCCTCTTCAGTACTCTGAAACAAAACATCCTTGACTAGCCAAAAAATATAAATGGAGTTACTGCCAATTAACTAGGAGAACTAATTCACGCAAGTGACTTGCTGTGCTTCACTTCAGCTAACCACTACTGTGCACGCACCAGTTGGCCTATGAATTTTTTCTTCAGTTTGTTTCTCACCGGAAAATGCGTTTTTTCCGCTAGACTACGTGCAAGCTAAAAACATTTGTGCCCCCTCAGACATGGTCTGTATTACCAGGCTTTTAAAACCCCATATGCCAACTACCCTAAAAACACGGCGATACTGGAGGTTTTACACACTATTTCTTCTGCCTAACTTGGCAGCTACCTGATCCTTAACAACCACCTAATTAGCAAACTACTGTCTTTACTGTCCACTTTCTATAGTCTGGGAGACTACATAGGCTATCCACTAAAAGCAGCTTTCCCACAGAGCTGCCGATGGCTCTTTTTCAACTTCACTGCAACAAGCCAACAGGGCAGGTAAGGAATGGCATGATTTTTGTTATTTCCAGCCCTGGTCTTTATTTCTCCCATTGCATCTCCCTCATGTTGATATTCCAATCAACTACTCACTGTTACAAGCACTAGAGGATACTGCAGGTTTTGCCTGCAGCAGAATTTTCCCAATTTAATTCACTCCTCTAATCGTGTGTCACAGCTGCACAGCTGAGTTCCTTTAAATCATACATACACTCGGAAGCCACAAAACCTAGAAACCAACCTTGGTTTACAGAGCGTAGTTAATAAACAAACAAACAGCATTTCTTTTTGGTCAGTATTATTTTCAAGTTGGATTGAAACTCGTTTCTAATAAGCAACTTTGACATTAATATATGCTTTAACATATAATGAATGGATAGGGCAGGCTAGAAGCGAGATTTTTCTACTTGATGAAAAAAAAAAAAAAAAAAAAACTTGGATTAAAGAATGCTGTAATTCTAAGTTAAAAAAAATACCGTCCTAATCCACCGCAGTGGATTTATTAGGGCATCTTTATCACAGAGTGTCTAATTATTCTTCATTTTAAAATAATATTGCAGCATAATCATCTCTGAAATAAACTATTATCAAAGACAACCGCAGCCTCGTGAGCCAAGCTACTGCTTCCTCTGATTAGCAGAGGAAGCAGCCTCTGATAACCGACCGCCCTGCTGCGCTGGGGGATCCCGCATCCTCCCAGCACACCTGGACCTTCCCACCACTATTATTTTTCCTCATTTGAATCAGAGAAGCAACCGAGCCCCCAGCTGACGTGGCCAAGACAGGCACGTGTGGAGGTCAGGTTCCCCACGAGAAATCAAAAGGAAGTTCTAACGGGAAGAAAGGGTCGCTCTGCTGCAAACCATAAACTTGCAAAGGCACCACACAGGACGGCAGCACGTATGCATTGAACTGCATCTTTTAGAAGAGCTTTCTGATGACTGAAAGAAAGAAAGAAAGAAAAATAAACCCAAGTTTTCATACTCTGCACAACAGAAAAGGGCTACAGACTAAGCGAGAAACTAATCTATCTGTATTTTGGTTTCAAAATTCTGTTGTCACTCCCCTTTTAATCTGTTACAGGCAATGTAATTCAGAAAATACACCCACTCCTACTTCTGCAGCCAGAAGCAGGACAACTTCATGTTCTATTCCTAATTTAGCTATTAAAAAAGGTTACGCCAATCTAAAACCTGTCATGGATGATCTTAACCTACAGCTTTAGTCCAGGCTACAAAACCAGTCTAACTTCTACCTTGTAAAACAGGGCAAGTAATTTCAACATTTCTACAGTTTTTACTCAGAAGTAGCCTGTAGATACATAAGAAGCAACAGGTTCCTGGAACTGAGAAATAACTACAAACCTGTAAGAAAAGGTACCATTTAACTTAAATCCCCAAATGGTATCTAAGATACAGTGCTTGTATAATATGCAGACTCATGCACACGATATATTTGAGAAGGACAGTACCACCCTGTTTTAAAATCTCCCCCGATCTGTTGATACACGGCTGGGGGCGTTTGGATCTCTCTGTCCATTAATGCACTACAATGAAGTGGGCTCCACTAACCCTCAGCTTGAAAACTGAATCAGCAGCAACTTTACCAGGCACCTGCAAGGACTAAAACTCCAAAGCATGTGGAAAGCTGGAGGGAGAAAAGGCATAATCAGATGCAAATCCACTTTGTTTAGGTACAACCCATGAGGTGTGCGTTCAACTACTATAGAAAACATTAATCATAGGAAACTGTAATTTTTGTTATCAGTCTAACACTAATCAAAAGGGAAACCTGTCACTACCGCTGACCTGTGAAACGTCCCAATTATACTCTTCGGAAATGACAGGAGCACTTAACTTCCTCACTGAGTAAATGACGACGATCAATCAAGTTTGAATAACAATGAGCCACGGAGCTGAAAATTATTTTTTGTATAGAATCTACCCAGGAATTTATGAAAGGTGAAAAGCAACCCAAGGTTTTAGGGGCATTATGGCTTTCAGCTAGTGCAGTGCATATCAAACACTAAACAGAATTTATGTGTTTTAATTTTCTAAAAGGTAGATGTGGACTTGGTGCTACAATGCATAACATATAATGCCAGATTTTAAATATGGGGGTCATTTTCATAAAATATTATGCTTATTGTTCACACCCTTGAATTTCACGGGTTTTTTTTTTTTTAGTTTAAATTTCCTCTTAAAACAAAACAAACAATCAAGAAAACTGCTTAGCTAACTATCGGGAATTAAGCCCTCTTTTTCCTTCAAAGAGACATAAAAATTTTTATTTTGCTATTGTCTTTAACAATATCACCTTTAGCAATATAACTTATTTTCTTTTTTGTTTTCAAGTAGGAAAGTCATCACTGCTGGAAATTCAGAAGCTGCACAGGATGAGTGGCCAGGCATGTCCCCATTTACTTCATTCCAGTGATACTTCATCAGAAGCATCCTGCTTAGGCTTTATTTTCCCCCCCACTTCCTTTCCACGAAATGGGGCAGAGCTCACGGGCAATATTATTACAGTCAGGAAAAAAAAAAAAAAAAAATCTAATTTTCAAAAATCAAGGAAGTTCCCAACCAAACTCTGAAAATGCAGCAAAAATTCAATCATCCATTCTCTGCTTTGCCATTATAGGTAAACCTTTTCCGGAAGATAATAAACAAATAAATAAAGAGAACACACTATAAAATAAATAAATAAATAAATAAATAAATAAATGATTATATCAAAGAAATAAATATTTAAAACAATATTTTAAGATGTGGAATTAGTAAACTACTATCCCTTAAAAAGAGTGGTCAGACTTTCACAAACCAAACCACGGAAACAAGACAATAAAATATGCAATTTACTATTTCTAATTCTCCACGTATGAAGTAAAGTGTAAGGTTAAGTGATAAAAACCGTTCTTGTCGCATACAGAATTAAGCACCTTTAAGATAACCAGCCACGGCACTGGTTGTTCCTCAATAACCCGGCAAAGAGCATGGGAAAAGCGCCCGCGTTCTCAATCCTTCCTGACTCCCGGGTGACCCTGGCAGTCACCAGCACAGCCCACACCCTTCAACTCACCTGTGTCTGAGAACACAGGGGAGGGAAACAAAACCCAAAAAGCCCAGCAGCCTCCAGGCATTAACGCACCCGGGCACCTCTGTGTCCCCACACGGCCCATCCAGTGCCTCCCTTCTTCCCAGTTTTACACAAGTTGATTACTAGAGGATTTAAGAATCTGAGCCTCTGCAATCACAACTAAAAAGAGCAATAAAGTGACGGGAATATACAGTGCAATCAGTTTATAGGACTAGATGTACAGCATTTCCTAATTATTTTAGAAAAAGAAAGAAGAGAAAAGATAGCACATGGAGGAGTCATATCTACTTACTAAACCACCGCTAGCAAACTACAGCTGGGACCATTAAATAAATTTTGTATGGTCTAATTAACTTGGCTTGCAATCTCAATTACTTTCCACCCAAGAAATCACTTTTGTTCAGTTTTATGTGTGTCTGTTTCTTTTTTTAAAAAAAAAAAAATGATGTAAGGCATCCTCAGATAAGTGAGCTCTAAACTTCATTTGTCTTTCAGCAGGCTTGATGGCTATGCATTTAAAAACCCATTCTATCTTATAAACTAAAAATTAAATGTACTCAGCTGTGATGGTCGTCATTGCATCTGCTATTTATATGCTAATACCCTCACTGGAAGATCTTGCAAATTATTCCACCATGCCAATATCTCATGTGCATCTACTCAAAGCCAGCTAAGTATTTTTCTAGAGGTAGAAGATTTTTGGTTAGAGAACCAGAATATTTATCACAGGACGGCAGAGTTATAGGGACCACTTCAAACAAATAGTTTTAATTCAACCACAACTAAATTTTACTTCCGCCCTCTTAAACAAAATCTGGGAATATTCTGTGTAGCCAAACACTGAGTGGGTAAAAATATTTTTTCCGGTACCAGTAATAGCAATTGGCTAGTCAAACAATATCTCTTAAACTTAATGACTTTTACAAGGTCCTCCTAATCCATCCTTTATATTTATCCTGCACAGAATGAAAAAAATAAACGCTGGCGTTTTGACAGATTTCAGAAGGGTGCTCCATTTTTCCTTTGATGACTGCAGCGCAGGGAAAACGTAAACTCCTAAAAGAGCCATATTTATAGGGATCTCCCCCGCACACGCTCCCTCCCCTTTGCTCCACGATTTGGGCATAAATTCAAAACCGATGACTGCAAATTAGATATGTAGCCTAGGGAAACCACATTTTATGCCTTCTAATAAAAGTATCACCACTCATTCTATTTGTAGTTGCTCAACAGCACACAGGCTACTTGGGCCACCTTTCATTTGGGAAGACACTTTTTGCACTACCTCAAGCACCAGCCCGAGTACTACACTGGTGAACAGGCATATGTTGTTGCAAACTTCCTTAGCAATGAAGTTGTCCATCCATCCAGTTTTTCCTTATGGCGATACATTAGCCAGACAAGGTCTGCAAGTAGTGCCACATTTTCAGAGACGCTATTTTGGGGTCACTCTAGTGTTGTACCAAACTCTACCCTTTCAAACTACTGGTGAACTGAGCCCCACCATTCTGGCACATTCAATCGCCATGAGACACAATGCTCAAAATCTGTCTCTCTCTTCTTTGATGGCTACAGAAACTTATGTTTCTAAATCATTTCAAGATAAACATGCCACAGCAGTAGATCCTAAGCCTGACAGGCACTTGAAAAAAAACTTGCACCTAATTGTTTCATGATTCATTTATGTCCACTGTATCTATGTACTACCACATGCCCTCCTAGTTTCATAACTGCTCCTTCAAACTATAGTTTCATAACTGGCACATTTAACAAAAGTGCCATCTCTGGAAGACATCGCAAAGCAAGCTTAGTATTCTTTAGCCATAACCACTCAAGTTTTTTCTTCAATTACTTGGCACAGATTCCTAGATGCATTTTGTACCTCATTACTTGGGCATCTACCATCCACCAACACCGAGAACACGTAAGCAGGTAAATATTTTTAGGTCTTTGAACAAAGTTACTGTCTGTAACCTCAACTTTTTCTTCCCAACTCACGGATAAACATGAGTAAGGAAACCCTGAAATGCATTTGCAATTTTTCATTCATCTTGAAGGCTAAGGCAGGATCAGGCCTGTGATGCCACGGAACCAAAAATTCAAGTGACAAGAAACCTTGTCTGGAGTCCACGCTCAGACAGAGGGTACCTATGCCAGAGCACCCCTCAAGGGATCTTTCCCGTAAGCAGCAGGGAAATGCTAATTTGTCACCACATAAGAAAGCAGCTTCCACACAGTCACTCTCATGGCTACAGCGTTACTTGAACGGTCCCCCTACCTCCTTTTTTGACTAGTTATTTTCCTCTGCTGCCTGTCCTTGGTGCACAGGCCGAGATGGAATTCTTCAAAGCAGTAGTTTTCTGCTAGTTCAAGTCATTTATGAGATGATGAATGTTTTTTCTATGTCCCCCTGAAAGACTTCAGGGGATATTTTGTGTTATTTAATTCCTTTGTGATCAGAGGCCTATATTCAGTAATAACTAAGTTTCAGAGCTGAGAAAAAAATCATTATTAGTTATCTCTATTAAAATTTAATATTTTTTTTTAAATCTAAAATGCAGTATAACAAGATTCCTGTTAGTGCTCATTCATGCAAAAAGGTTCTACTGCATTTGACAGATGACCACAATTGTTTAGGCTATCCCAGACCCCCGCTACTAAACTTTGGATCCACCAGAAGTGGCTGTTTTGATATGCATTTTGCACACATATACACAATAAAAATCAGTAACTAAACTGCAGTTTCCTTTAATTATCACTTTTATGAATGAATTTGCAAACACAGACTTTAAAACAATATTTCATGTGCTCTGGTTTTAACAGCTGGATATTTTCCTCAATTAAATAAACCTAATTTATTACAGGCAACAAGTCAAAAATAAAATATTCTATGCAAGAGCCACATAACCTTAAATATTTTTCTTATTTTGTTTTTTAGGAACATTGATAACATTAGATGTGTATTGTGCATATATTTAATAATATTACTGCATCAACAGAATGTAAGTGACTTAATATAATAAATCGTCTTAGAAATGTTCCAAGCCTGATTTTTTTTTTTAATTTTTATAAGCTTTTTGCAGTCTACCTGAACTCAACTTCAAAACCTATTTTATCCATTTAAATATCCTACCTTACATGGGGAAAGAATATGAATGAAGAACGAGAAACAAATTTCCATCTAGTAACTAGCGAGCACACATTATTCATCGATGAATCAAGGGAGACGACCCTTTGGCCTGGTAAACTTGAATACTTAACATAAGGGTTAACTTTCGCTGATAGAGACATCCTGCTTTATTTTACACTCTATTAGAAAGGCTCCAAATTGCATTGTGCGACCTGCGCATCAGAGAGGAATCAGAGGTCGTCACAGTGACAAGTCTAAAAATTCATGACTAGATTTGCATAACAAGATATTTTTAATAACTTGGCAACAGCAGCAGGCTGCATATCCAGTGCAAAGCATAAAATATACCAGAGCAAAATTCAGTTCTGTAAAAGAGAAAAATTAAACCACACTAACTGAATAAATACTGTGGCAAGAGAATACTGCACTGAGTGCAAATTTTACAGTTTTTTTTTTTTTTTGTTAGTTTTAGATGCTGGTAAGACTTGCAAAAATAGAAAAGCTTCTTTTCCTGAAAAGCCATTAAGAAAAAAAAAAGGCGGGGGGGTTAAAATGGGGGAGGAAGGAAGAGGAAGCACAGGCAAACACCTCTGCTGTAGGACATATTTAACAGTTTGTGTTTGCTTTTACAGTTACGGTTAACCAGATGATGCATCGGCTGCTATTTTGATCAAACTACCATTATTACACTTTATTTATCCTGAATACATTGCATGCTAATGATATATATAATGTGAAAAACATCATCTTAAAAAGTGTAATTTAATTAGCAAATATAGAATTGTTTCTATGCATTTTTTTAGAAGACACACTAGCAATCAATATTAAGTGACTATACAATCTCAATATTAAAAAACACAGAGTTTTCAGAGGGCAGCATTGCTAAGATTTGAAGCGGGGAGATTGTGTGCAATTTGAAAGCATCACCTGGCAAAAAGACTTCTCTTACAAAGATGTCTCTCTTATGCCTTGGTCTGAGTATGTTCTAGCAGATTCTAGAAGTGAGTTCAGGCATGGAGAGGGATCATTAGGGACAATGTTTTCCCCCCCAGAAGCAACTTCTCTGAAGAGAAAATAAAAGAAAGAAAGGAGGAAACGAGTGTAATAAAATCTGTTACACAAAACAGAAAGTAGCACCCAAATGAGATTCTCCCTGGTACAGAAGAATGCAGGAAAAACAAACGAAAATTACAGTCTTCACTTTGATTGAAAACTCAAGCGCTGCCTTTTTTTTTTTTGAGCAAGTACTAAAAGACAGACTTTAAAAAGAGCTAAATTAAAAAATAATTAGGTAGAAATAAATCCTTAGCAATTATAAAATACTGAGTTGTATTTGAAGATATGAGGAAGGAGGAAAAAAAATGTAAGAAAAAAAGCAATAGTGTCACAAGTAATTGGCAGAGCTCTTAATTTATCGTATATTGCTCTTAATTTATCGTATATTAACGTTTTTATCTTTTTATGTATTAAGCTATTTTAAGACAAAACTATGATCATCAAGTATTTAATTTGTAAATATAATTTGTGACAACTGAATTTATACTTTCAGAAATAATAACCAAGTTGTATTGCAGTAGGTGTTAGGGATCAGACTGGGAATCAGGTGCTGGACTAGGCAAGGAGAACCTGCTTTGCACCTAATTATTAATGGCATTATTGAGTTGAGCCAGATGGTTCACATGTATAAAATTAAGCATGTGTATAAATCACAATGCAAGTGCACACTTAGATATGACAGCAGATAAGGAAAGGTGAAACACAAGATAATTAAGAAAGTTAATGAAAGATATATATATCTGGCTGATACTATAACTTGAGTTGTAGCATGTTAGAAGACTGTTAAATAATCACTTTCTTGACAGGCAAATGAACTAGATATTTCTTCTATTATATTGCCACTGCCTGCTATTTGGTCAAGTTTTAGTTAGCTTGAGCACTACACCGTCTACTGCTTCCCAGAGGCAACTGCATAAAAAATAAACAACACTCAGCATACAAAATAAATCTAATGAGCTACATTTCTATTAATAACATGATAATTTTAAGTATTATCTTACTGCTTTATGGAAATAGTGCATATGAAACAAGGTGCAGGACTTCTAAAAGAAAGTACCTGTTTTTCCTGTTAGCTTTTCAAAATGCAATATCATTTGGATCTAACCAACTGCAAAGCAGACACAAAAAGATCAGAAAAGATTTAAAATCTAGTATTTTAAGAAACAGGAAAAACATGAACAAAAGAAACCATTTCCAGACAAGAGAGTCTTTTTGTTTGTTTAAGAAGCATTTCAAATCTAAACAAGTTATTCTTACAAAAGAGTTAAGTCTCTGAAAATAGCAATTTCTATTACAAACACCGAACTTGGCCAATAACTACAACAATACTGCCACAGTAATTCATCTAAGTAGAGTCAAGAACTAAGTTAAAGTATGCCCAGCAGAGTGCTGCTGTACGGGGTTTACGTGGATGACAGTGGGCTGGAGCTGGTGCAGAGCGAAGCGCGAGGCGCGCAGTGTGCGGTGCGCAGTGTGCGGCGTGCAGTGTGCGACGCGCAGTGTGCACTCCCTCTGCTGGGCACTGGGATTATCCTGAGCAGCAGGACGGAAAAAGCAGCTGGTCCCAGCAGCCAGGTTCTGGGAAATACGAGCTCTTTTGTAGCCCCGGCTCTCCGACCCAAGACTATGCTAAAATTTATATTCAGTCAAAAAGGGATTTCCGGGTTCTTGCTTGTTTCTGATAGGAAAAGTATATCAAGAATATAAATATCTGACTCATTCCCCAAACAAGCACTTAGCTCTGGTGAAAGTAACTTGTTGAAGCACATGAAACCTCCTTCTTGTCTTTGGATGACACAGTAAGACTGTTCTGGACTGGTTTTATTTTTCATAAAAGCTGCAGAAGCAGCATGTTGGAGCTTTTGACCTGCTTGGGAGATATATTAATTCCCATACATGGATGGGATATATTACTCTTATAAAATGTGTCCCAAGCAACAGGTTTCTAGGCACTCAAGGGATAACCTTTGTCACACTTTCCTCTCCTCGCATGGCTCCAGATAGAGAGAAGAGCAGGATGTCACAGCCAGCACAGTGTGTTACATAAAAATGACAACCCTACTTTTAATTACATCTTTCTAATGGTTTGAGTTCTTCACTATCATGGAGATAAAAGAGGTGGTTAGATCTGATACCACTATAAACTATGTCAAACCATAAAACACAGTTCAAGTGTTTCACTACATACAGTTTTGTTTTCATAAATTCCTGTAGTTCACAAAGCAGTGAGGCCGTACTTTTTTCTTTATGCAAAGATAAAGCCAAGAATGATGGAGAAAACATTTTGTGTTAATTTTCTAACATGCTGTAATTGCATAAGGATACACCTTGGTAGACGTAATCTAGAAAGTGGAATGAGAGACCATGACAAGCATCACGACGGCAGTTACCAAAAGCAGAACGAACTCTGATCTACAGAATTCCTCTGTGAAGCCAGGCTGACCTTCTCCTAACATAGTTTATATCCAGCTACTTTACTGGTACATTCACATGATGCCACAGCATGAAGAATGTACACGCCTTTCATCTCAGACAGATACACGTGCACCTCAGCTCAGTCCAGCTGCACGATGGTACCAAGGGCCCATGGCAATGGGAAGGAACTGCAGGACCTTCCTTCTTCTACCTGGCAATTCCAATCTTCCCCGAGTTAAGCAATATAGTATTATCCTTACCGTGAATAGTAACAAATCTCTTCTAGTTCCACTGTATAACATCTCTCTAAAACCTTCCCCTTTTCAACTTTCTTGATCTCAGTCTGTGGCAAGTAAAACTTTCCCTTTCCTCCTCCCCACCAAATCAAACCTCCAGTGCAAGAGTGAGGACAGAAAGGAAACAAACCACAGAACAAAGACGAAAACGGGCCAAAACAGCGAGCACAACAGCACAAAGGAAAACCAGAAATTCAGAAAACACTGAGCAGGCAACATTTTCTAGTTCCAACTTTTCTGTTTTATCTTTGCCAATAAAATAAAACCATCCTCAAAGTACGGAATACTTATGCTGCAGGATCATGCTGACACTCAAATAAACGAGCTCTAAGGTACACAAACAATTCACCTTTACGTTCTCCCGTTACCAACATATGCACTTCAGATTGCTATCACTAGTTGCCAAGCAAAATTGATATCAGAAGTCAGAATATCCAGGGCTGTCACAGATGACTACAAACCAGCCAATTTACACAGGATTTTGAGCACTCAGACACTTTATTTATTCCCTCGCTCCAATTAAGTGCTGTCCTTTCTTTCTACATACGCTCATCTCCACACACACGCAGGTAGAGCACTCACTCAAGTGTGCTAACAAATAATATTTGTAATACACTGAGCCCTGAAAGAGCAGGATGGCCATGAGACATTGCTCTGGAGAAGAGATTATTAGCAATTCTCTTGGCTCTAAAAATACAGAAGATACTGTTACATGTAGCAAGACTTTGGCATGACAAGGACTCCAAATCCAATGACACAAACACATATAGACAGAAGCAACTATTCACACTGCAAGCAGCAATGCTGAATTAAAGATGAGCTGGGTGCAATGTTTCATATGTTGACGTGAATAAATATTGGATGGATGCGGATTTAATAATCAAGGTCTAGAGGCACTGCTGCTTATTTTGTTCTGTCGGTCTCTCATTTTACTCTGTTCTTAAGTTTCAATGAAGTCACCTGGCATATGTGACTAAAAAACATTTTATAGTTTCTTCCTGTAGCACAAAGTTGTCTTCAGGTTATAAGTTTAAAGTAACTCAACATTAAAACCAAATGTGGCATTTTATACAAAAAGAAAAAAATAAGAAGAAATATAAATAGCTTGAACGCATAAATTACTATCTCGATCTACACTGTGTCATTTTGCATGTCTCTGAGCACTGTTACGTATTTTTCTTTTTTCTTGACAGTGAAGTTTTAGGTGTTAACCATGTACTAACACCCATAGAAAAAGCAAGGCTTGAATGTCATTTATATCTTGCAAGAAATATAGCAACCCATATTCCATGCAGAGGACCAGCAAATGAAGTCCTGTCAAGCAAATGGCAGGAATGACAGCAGATGTCTGGATTCCTTCATAGCTGGTTGCATAAAGGTAGCACGCATATTTCATTGAAGAAAAAAGACCTCTGACAAGACAGTCTTTCAGTACTTTTCATTCAGAGTTGGCATTTCTGACTGGTACATCAGTAATATCAAGATGATGAACCAGATTAATCTTGATAAAGGTTCATTTGCACAATGAAAGCAAGTCTCAAACATTCAATCACGGCTAAACTATGCTACTAGACTTTAGTCCAAGAGGCAATGACCAGATCAAATTCTGGCAATGTAGTCAGAAGCCAGCCTTCACTCCAGACCTTGACCCAAAACATTTATTTTCATGTCAAGCTACAGAGCAACTCTGTTTAATCGCAACAAACACAAATAAGTGTTATACAGCTCTGCTACCTTAGGTATATAAACGAGTCATAAACTCCTTTTGTAGATGTGAATAAAGCAGTTGTTCTTTCAGGCTCAGCCTACTCAAAATTCAGTACGTTTAGTTTTATGTATTTTACAGAAACTGTCATAGGGAGCTAATATCGGTGACATATATTTTGACACTTAAAGCTTTGTATAATGACCATTTCGCACAATCACATCACCTGTTCACTGCAGAGATCGAATGCTTTAAAGCAGAGTATTTCCTCAAATCGTGAGGTACTAGTGGAAGTCAGCATGTTGTAAAAGAACAAGAATAATACCAATATTTACTCAGTATTAAGCAGCTGAGAACATAACATTTCATGTGAAGGCTAAATAAAATCTGAATGTAACCACTTCCCTATATAAAACAACAACGATGCTGGCTTATATGTTTTTGTCTGGATAACTAGACCTCAGACACTACTCAGGGTGTTTAGTTATCCTTCCCTGAAGGAAGCTAAAACCAGCTGAATTAGAGTACACCATGGTTAAGCTTGTGTTGAGAAGTTTGCAATGTTAAGCATTAAGAGAAAGTGCATTTTTTATGTACAAGCCAAAAATTAATAACTATCCTCTCTAGGTTTTAAAATAAACTCACCACTTTTCTTTTCCTCTCCTTAATGGAAATGTTCATTTCCTTGTATTTCTTCATAGCAATCTCCAGTTTATTTTTGAGATCAATGGCACATCTTAGCCGATCATCATTTATTCCCACTCTGGTAAATAACTGCAAAGCAAGAAATCGACATTCTTATTCTATTTCCCCAGACATCACAGACAAAAAAATATATCTTTTTTTCTTTCATTTTTAATGGAACAACACTCTCAAATTCCTTTATTACAAAAGTAAAAATTAGTGGACCCACATCTTTCCCCGGCTAGAATATAAAAGCCAAGCAAAAACAACTAAAGACAAATAAAGAACAAACAGCTGCTAAAAACAATTCCCTCAGAGAGCCATTTAGCGTGCCAAATTCCATGCACAAGGTTCCTGAGCTGTAATACCAGCTAATACAAAGGACAAAATGATCTCCTGATACAGGCACATCTGACAAAACTCACGACAAACAACAACAAAAACACCACACAAGAGCATAACACCCCAAAAAATTAGGTACTATGGTTGTACTACTATGCTGAGAGTCTTCAATGAAGTTATTCAGCACCTGTACCCTCCTCTCACCCACCTCTAAAAAAAAATCAGCAACCCTATCTATTTCTACCAATGTTTCCACAACTTTGCTTCAAGTTTAATCTTGTTCAAGTTTTTTCTTGTTTTGTTTTTTTGTCTTTTTTGCCCTCTGAACTTGAGCTTTACTAGCCCTTGCTCCTCCATCATTTTTAAGAAATGAAGAAATCAGCTCTATCTCACCTGAATCCAGGATTGCACAGTAGGCAAAAACTTATTTCTAAGGAGTCTGTGTGCATCCATAACGTTGTTTATTATGGCTGTATTATCTTCATTCTCATGTACTTTTATATCTGTTCAAAACAGGGAAAAAAAAAAAAGAGGTTAGCACCTACAGATTTATAGTGTCTTCTACAAGAGCTAAAGAAACTACATGGAAAAAGTATATATAAATCTTTCTCATATATTTGATCACTTCAGGAAGGTTACAGACATCAGAATGTTACCATATTCAGTATTAAATATTAATCAGGAGAAAAGTGGAAAACTTTTATTCCCCTGAAGACAGAAAGAATGGCTAAACCATCAGCACTCAGGCATCACTAAATAAACCAAAGGCAAGTGAAGAGTTATTTACATTACACCTTGCTGCACCAGTTTGTAATTCCTAATCTCTGCAGATGCAGTTCAAATTCTGCTGCCTGCAAGTACAGAAGTGTCTTACTTGTCTTACTGGCTGTTTGTACATAAAATTTTATTAGGACAACCTTTCTAAGACACTCCGCTTAGAAAAGTAAGTGTAGGTTGGGAATTGATAATTTACAGATAACTCACATTAGCAAAGTCATATAAAAAGTAACCATGAACCTATGAACCTTACAAAACTCTACTTACTGCTTTTTGCAGTTTGCCAAGAAGAAGGAAAAAAAAAAAAAAAAAAAAAAGGGAAGAAATTAGCAATTTTAAGATTGTACCCCTATGTGGAGGGGAAAAAGCCTGAGTTGCAAACACATGGAAAAGGAAACTATAAACAGACTAATTTTTTTAAGATAGGAAACTCATCTTATTGCTAGTACCATGAAGTGCTGTAATACAACTATTATTGAAGTTTAATCTTAAAAGTTGATCAATAAAGATCAACTGTAAAGAACACAGAGCAACCCTAAGAATGAATACTAGATGCACCAGAAGTAGAAGATAATTCAAAAAAAAATATATCAAGATGGTGCCCAGAAGCCCCAGACATTGCAATCATAGAAAGAAGCAGCAAGTAATTCAGACAAAGACTCTCTCTAGCTATCTGTGAAAAACTGCTCCAGGTACCTGTGGAGATTTCAAGGTCTAGAGTATATTTATGAGAAATAAGTCCATGGTTCCTAACAAAAGTTTGGTAATCATCATCACTGAGAACGGGGACATCAGATCCAAGTTCTGAGTGGGTGCCTCCATCTAATTCTTTTTGGTCCTGCTTCTCCTGGTCCTCACTCATATCTTCATTTCTACCAGTCTGAGAACACTGAGAAACAGAAAGAAGGTCCTTGCTGCAGCATGGTTGTTCGTCATCCACATGTCCAAAATAAGATGGGTGAGGTGCTATCCGGGAAGACAAGGGGGCTGCAGGTTTGTCCTCACTAGCCGTCATTTGTTTGTCGGGTCCCAGTTCTGTGTCATTCACAGTGAAGTCAAAGGGATCTGGCATTAGAAGCCGGAAACAGTTTTCCATCTCTGTCAGTGTGTCAGCAATCTCCTGAGACATTTCTATTAGGAGACAATTATTTTAGGATATCGTTAGACAATGTAAAATGCTAATGTCTCTGGAGCAGATATAGACTTAAAAACAAATCTAGCTGACAAAGAGATAATCCATTTTTTTTCATTGATCATTAATATTGGTCCATACCCACTTCAATCCAGAAATTATCTTGATAAAAGTGACAATGCTACCTTAAGCCAGAAATCTAGCATTTCCCGAGCAAGAAATTTAGAAATAGTGTTTGTCCTTTTCCTACTCTTCCTAAAATTTCATTGATTTATCAAAGATGATTTAAACAGTTCATAGACTTTCAAACAGAACAAGGTTCAATGAGGATATTCTTAGTGATGTTGGTGGGCATTCATTCTACAACCATACACGTTACAGTTGTTTCTGGATGTACCTATGAGTATAAACTGTAGCTAAGAGAGATACTACAAATAAAAATGACTAAGGTTAAACTTCTTTAATATTCCACCCATAGGCACAAAAGCATTGACAGCATGCATCATAAATGCAAACACACGTGCATAATTGCATAAACCAAAGAAATTTCATTAAAAGCCCTTTGCAACTGCAATATAATATATTCACTTTCTCTGATCTTCCATATTGAGAAATAGAGTTGCTTTATACACACTGCTTAGAAACTCAGCCTCCAATGGACACACCTTTTAGTAATATCATGATACGTTTCACTGAACCTCTACATCACATGGAGGATTTTGGCACAGAGGAGCGCCCATACTTCTGGACCCCGATAACTCTGTACACTAGATAATTCAGTTCATCAGTCAGCAAGTTATTGAAAAGTCTGTGCCTAATCACAGACACAGAATTTAAGCCATTGACTCCAAAAGGCATCTTGATATTCTCACAGTCATGCATTTGTACTGCTGAATGAAGGTCTGGTCTGTAACTCCCTTTTTTTTTCCCCCCTCCATACTAACTGAGCACACAGGGACTGCCACCTGTTTTCCCCAATATTCCTTACTTGGCAAGGGTCAAGCATATCATATGTAGTATTCCATCCTTCTACAGTCCACTGTGACTCAGCTAGGTACTGTGAGTTTGTTTTACGTAACTTTATAAAACAAACAAACAAACAAAAATAAGAAGTACCAAAATAATTCACCTGCCATTTCTTTTTCAGCTCTTTTTGTTTTTTCTTTGTAAATGTTATCCAATCGTTTTTGCTTCTCCTCTTCCCTCCTCCTTTCAGCCAGGGTTCTGGCACTCACATCTTGAAAATCCACCTAAAAAAGAGATCGAAAAGGGAGGAGGAAAAAAAAAAAAGAAGAAAGAAAGAAAGAAAAAAAGAAGTGCAACACTCTTTGTAAGAAATATATAGAAAATCCATTTCCTAAGATCCTTATCTGTGGTGAAAAATCCTCTAACATCAGTGATCAGCTAGAAGCTCAGCAGTCCTTCCTTTTATCTCTTCTCCTGGAATCAATAACTACAGTGATTCTTAATGGATTTTTACTTCTACTAATAAGGAACTGCTGAGAATCAATGGCTTTGATAAAGGAATCATAAGGCAGAAAAAAAATGCTTAGAATTCCACATCTAAGATTGAAATGTGGGAAATGTAGGAAAACTTGTAATCACTGTGAGCACACACGTATCACTGAACAACTTTGTAAGCAAGCGAAGTAGCAGAAAAGGCATCCAAACTCACTACAAGACTGAATTTTGAATTTTATAATTAAACTTCAGATTTGTGTGTTGAGAGAGAGGTTGTAAATTTAGTCTCAATTTACCTTCTTATGATTAAAATACAAACAAGAAATTTGAGTGAGTCAAGTTGCTCTTTCTTGAATGTTTGCAGTGGTTTTTTTTTAGTTCATTCATAAAGGAGTTTGAATACGTAAATACTTTTCTATTTTCAGGAAAATAATATTGAATTGCGTTAGTGCATAAGCAAAGCCCTTCAGAAAGCAAAAACTCCGCTACATTTCTGTACACCCTGCTACATTCTGCTGATTTCATTTTCAATGTCAAAAGGTAACTTTCATTAACCTCAAGACAGATTTTGCTGAGTAAACTCACACCTCAGAAACACGCTGCTAATGATGTCTACAATCTTTCTGGTACTACGTCTATATTCCAATAAAAAGAAACCTTTGGTGCATGTTTGGATTGTTGGATGAGAAAGTTTATTACAATACAGTAATGGTGCCCAGACACTGCATGACAGGTAAGTCTCACTTTCTATTTAGTCCTAGGAATTCTTTTCTGTGAAATATACATACATGTACTAGCCATAGGTCAAGTTAACCAAGTACATTCTATAACTGAAATTTTCTTATTTCTTGCAAAATCAAGTGCTTTTGTCAGGGTGGTACAGAAATAAGGCTATTTTAAACTTCCAAAGAATTACTAGCTGAAACTATCCTCAAGGTAAAGTATCATCTCCTTTCTTAAAAGGCTACACTCTGGGACTTGAGGTGATCATCAGTAGGTGAAAGTCTGTCTTATACCACGCAAGCTAAACTTGGTGAGCACCACTTTTGCACCCCGAAAAAAGACTGCGTTCAGCTCTTGGTACAACCTGGGAGTTTTACTTAACTCTACCATACTAGCAGATGAACAAAAAAACTCCCCCAATGTGCGATCTATTCCCCTAACATGAACCTATGTGTTATGGTTTCTCCTAGCATTCCATTACTTTAAATACAATTCATTTTCCCCACCACCACTCTACAATCTATGGTCTCTCCACTATATTTCAGCCCTTTGCACAAATAATTCCCACTGTTCTACGCCTGTCGGGCTGCAGCTTACTTTGGAGATTCAGGCAGCCCTTACTCCTTACCCCAAATTAGCTGGCTGGCACTTAAGAGAACACTAAAGCTTGGCAAATTTAATCTCTAAACCGAAAATTGCATCTATATGATAGTCAATGAAGTAAATAAAGAAAAAAAGACAAAAAACGGTTCCGCATTCTGAATTAAGTACTGGCTCAAAATAAGTCATCTGCTTCAACAGTACTAGAAAGTTTAGCTCATATTCTGACAAGCACTACCTTGAGATGCTTGTGTCTACTGTGAACTGTGTAAGTTTCCCTCTGACATAGTTCTTGCTGGCAAGCTGATGAAGGCAAGACATTTTTCAGTAAAGCATTCGAGAGTCAGAAAAAGAGCATTTTTTGTTGTTGTTTTGTTTTTTAAAAACATCTATTAGGACTAGTTAAGGCCTTCTTTGAAGATCTTTAAGCTTGTTCTCCAAGATGACAGGTTTGCTTCATGTAAGGGTTATCACCACAAATGCCAGGAACAGTGTATAAGTTTGGGGGTTGCTTTTCAAAGACCATGGTGAAGGGCACGACTCAAAGAGATTGTTTCCAACAGTTTTCCTTTGAGATTTACTCATTTAACTTTAAATGTCTCCTAGAAATGATTACCTAAAACTGCGAAAGGAAGTAAAATGCAGAATACCTTCTTATTCTGCTTTAGAAAGTGGTATCCCAGAGCAAGCTTCTTGTAGGCCTCGCCGTACTTCTCATGCCAGTCTTGCACGGCCTTAATGGCCGCTCGCCTCAGCTTCTGCGCCACCTCCTTGGGCGGGGGAAGAGGCTGCTCATGGTCTGTCCCAACCGTGAGCTCCAGGAACTCTTGGAAGTCAGAAATAAGGAACGTCCGGAACTGATGTGAGCGGGCGAACAACTCGAGCACGATCTGAAAAGCCGAGAAGCGGATCTCGGCGTGCTCCTCCTTCAGCCGCGTCATCAGCAGGTGATAGGCATGGCCGAGGTGTTCATCGGAGGACCTGGGGGAAAACAAAACACAACAGGTTTTATTTAATGAGGGCTATCACACACACACACACAAACTTCTTTGCTGGTTTTCAAACAAACAGCCTCCGTGCTGGCAGTAAAGCAACGCACCGCTACCCCACGACACTCGGGAGCCCCCGGGGCAGCCTCCGCGGCCTCGCCCCGAGAGGAGCAGCGCTGGGGCCCGCGAGGGAGCAGCGGCCCAGCCCGGCCCGGCCCGGCCGGCCCAGCCCGCGTACTTGCAAATTTTCTTCAGCTCCCTCATCCCGCGCGGCTCCAGCTGCGGCTCCCCGGACGCGGTGAGCTCCTCCACCAGCTCGGCGAGGCGCTGGTCCATCTCCGCAGCCCGCACACGGCGCCGGGCCGCCTCAGCCGCCCCCGCCGCCCCGCGCGGGGTGGTACATCCCTGCCCTCCCCCCGCGGCGGCACCTACCACCGCTCACGCCTCCCCCCGCGCCTCGGCCGCTCCTGCGCGCTGACGCCAGTGACGTCACGGCAGCGGGAGGCGGGGCGGCCTTAAAGCGGGGAGGACGGTTAACCCCTCGCTGCCCGCGGCGCCATTTTGCCGGTCAGCCGGCGCCCGCTTGGCGGCGTCGAGGGCCGCGGAAAGCAACCAGCGAAAAAAGGCGGGTTTAACCCACCTAACCGCCCTGCAGGTGATAACCCACAGGGTGATCTAAGGTGCTTTGATGACGCACTGCACACATAAAGTGAAAGCCGTGAGGAACCAAGCAGTGAGGGGTCATGAGGGACAACTGAGGAAGAGATTCACAGATGAAAGGAAAAAGAACCCTGAAAGTCTGCTCTGTGATACCCTGTGCATGTTTATTATAATTATTATGTTTTTTCTTCTTTTCATCCATAAGTGCCCATGATGCTTTAAAATCAGGAGGACCGAAAACCTCTGCTTTAAACTATGAGGTTAAATTAAGTCAAGTCACCAAATGAAAGGCTTTTAATATAGAGAGAAGATTCCATAATTACTGCATATATCTCCTGAAAAAGCCAATACTAGTCAACATCACAGTATGAAAATACGGCCAGGCACCTGCCCAACGCCACTGTTAAGGCATGTACGGAAAGCAACATACATGAATTCTCGTTGAAGCTGGATGTACTGGTTTCTCTGACAGAAAAAGACGTCCTTGAACACCTTTTATAAGCAATGAACTGTATTTCAGACTGCAGTAAATTAATGTAAGTATTTTGCAGAGATTCTGTTGTTTCTGAATTGATACATGAAGCCGAAGACATTCAAAATAATGTTTCTTTTTCTCATTGCCTTCCATCTAGTGAAATGAATGTCCTATGGTTCATGTGAAAATCACATACAATGGCATAGTCAATCTTTAAAGTTTAGATGAGTTTATTCCTTCAAGATTTCTTATTTTTCTATTTCATTTCTTAATTTGTTTGAAACTGCTTTCTATTAGGCTATTGCTTGCCATATTAACACTGTTTTACTATCTAGAAACAGTATTTCAAAATGAGCCTCAAGCAAGAGACTTAACAGCTACAAAGGCACCAATTTCATATCTATGCATAATATTTAAAGAAATCCTGCAAGGAGCCATATGGTTTTGCAAAGAAACAGTTGATGAATGAATGCTCAGTTGTGTTACTCATTCATGGCAGTCCCTTAGGCAAAGCCCAACAACAGCTAAGCTATTTATTTTTATTCCTTTTTAAAAAGACAATTACATAAAAAAATGTGTTTGCTCAAGTTGCTTTCTTTTTTCCTCCCTTTTTAAAGAGCATGGTAAATATCTGCTATTGCAGTATTTCCATACCTCCTCCCTCTGCACCAAGAGACCGAAGAGAGGGCCAGAAGACTGAAGAATTCACTTAACTGCTCAAGGCACAACCCCAGCTGAGGTTATGAGATGCTCAGAGAGCTGAGGAGGGTAAGAGCAGCTGGATGGGCTTATGAGGCAGGGACTGCTGCTTAAGTCTGAGAGCTCCCCTGGGAGATATCTCCAGACGTGACCAGTTTGCTCTATATCTTTGGCCAAATGCACAGAGAAACACAGGGCCCAATGGACAGTTTTGTCCATTGACACCAGTGATTTAGGTCAGGGGTTTTGGTTTTTTTTGACAAATTTAAAAGGTCAAACTTAGGACTCTTAAAAGGATTATCTTTCAATTACAGAAAAAAATCAGGTAGGGGACAATTCCTTCCATTTTGTTAGATGGTTCTTTGTCTGCATTTGTTTTCCACTTCAAAATAAAAGACCATGTCAGGCAGAAATAAATCCCAGTGAACTTTTGAGATAGCTGTGTTCAGCTTAATGATATGAAATTAAAAGGAGGGCTTATTTTCCTGCTAAATGAAACTGGGGCACAAAAAAAAAGGCTTCCCGACAAATAATCTGGAGTTTAAATAACTTTGGTTTCAAGGCTAAAGATGCGGAAACATGATAAACACTGATGTTAAATTGTCACAGACTTTGTGCCAGTTGGGTTGCAAAGAAAAAACTGACCTCTTATGCAAGCTGAATAGATACTTAAGCACCAGTTTGATGTTAGCAAAAGGATGACGGTTATTTGAAAGCTCTGAACTATCTCATCTGGGGCAAGAACTATATTTAAACAGATGTTCTCAACAGAAAAGCAGTCTATTCACTAAACCATCAATAATGCAAGGCCAAACGTATTTGGCAACCTCTACTAATTATATGAAATATTGACTGTGACAACACTTAAGCCTATTGTAATGTTTTATAATTCTGTCATATGAGGAGATGAATGAATCTGCTCTGTACAGTCTAGATCAGTAATTAAATAACAGTTTGTAAATCGGGTGGAACAGGAATAGCTCAAGAGACTCATCGCAAATTGGGAAGGTGCTGTCTACGCTTAGCTTATAACTATGTCTAGTTTAGTTTTAAAAAAATAATCCTGCAGTGGTCCCTGAAAATAGCAGACCAGCATGAACATGTTTCACCAGTATTGGTGAGGATAAGTTGCCATTTCTTAGGCTGCCTCTAACTGAAGCCTAATGAGAAACTGGAACCTAATGAGAAAGGCAAATAAAGACAAAACCAGCCGGCACTTTTCTGGTTTGGATAACAAACACCTGTATCACAAGTTAGTACTTTTACATGAACGCACCCCAAAAAGAAGTTCATGAAAATCTCCTTACATTGTAAGGATTTGTCTTTTTTTTTTTTTTTTTTTTTTTAAGATACCAGCTTTTAAGGCACAGCTCAGATGAGGTGCCTGAGAACAGGAGGAGCTTGGTGTCCATTAACATGTAGAAGAGGTGAGAGCTGAGGAAGACTAGAACCCCAAGCTCAAGAGGGAATAAAATAAGAGGAAATCCAGCCAAATTCTGCTTGAACACCCTCTGATACTGAATCATGCAGCATTAGCAATGTCACTTTCACACGTATACAAACATGACTGCTTTTGAATATATTAGCAACAGTTTCTTAAGCAGCTTAGAGATCAAGAATACATTTTTTCAGATGCTTTCTGCCTGCCATCTGAGCCAGCCCGTCCTTGGAAAGCCAATCACACCCTTTAATAGAGCTGCGGTCCTCTTTGCTGTTAGCGGTCTCTAAATGAGAGAGAACATGCGTAACTGTGGCTTCAGACACCAAAAAATGAACTCCTCCCTTTTTCCTTCTTTTCACAAGGATGTAGAGAGGTGGATTCTGCTCTGGAATTCCTAAGAAATGCAGTGCCAGGAGGATTCATACACTGCAGCAGTGAAGGCAGGAACTTAGTGCAGGTTACGGAGGTTTTATACACACTGTCATTAGACTAGACTAGGGAGGACAGCATCTCGTTTTAGCTGCGTAATGCATCTCCACAAGCCATCTAAGAAAACGTTTGTGTGGAAGTCAGATGCGGCACTGAGTTCGTCACCTCAGCTTCCTGAATGGTCACTGGAAGGTGAAGTTCATCAGGGTGGTTCATCCTTCCAGAAGGGCCACAGGACTTAGATGAGGGTCTGACTCTTCAGTGGCCAAACGTAGCCAGGATAAAGTCCACTCCTGGTGTGAAGGCTGCTCTCAGCTCTACCTAACCCATAGATGTAACACTGTGCTGCTGTCCCAACACTGCTGAGCTGAAGAAATTCCCTTTTCCTCTTACTATTTCTCTTTACTGTTGTACACCTATAGCTTCAACCCATAGCAGTAGCGTGGTTGTTCATTCAGTCACATGTCAAAATACAATATTTGCCTTCAGCATAAGGTGAGTGGCCCAAGCAAGCATGCTGTCAGCCCACAGGCCTTTCCTTGTTTTCACGTCTTCTTTTATGAGCAATGACCAAGGAAGCCACGTGGATCAAAACAAGCTTTCCTAGAGAATTTATTTAGCAGTTACAATGAAAGAACACCCTGCTTTTAAGGAGACGTTATTTTTACAGGTCAGCATTCACAGGCTGGTGGAAAGTCCCTGGCTTGAGGAGATTATGAGGTAGTGAGGAAAAAGGGAGAACAAAGAGCACAGTTTGAGAGAGAAGGAAATAGGTATAATCAAAAGGAAGATGGAATATATTGAAAAAGTAGCAAGTCTTGTGATCTGGAGTTATTTATTATATCTAGGCTTTTAAAGCATCATGTTTTGCAATTCTATGGCCAGATATGTAAGAAGCAACACAACGGGAAACAACATTTATTCAGGTTTCATAGTGTTGCCGTTATCACAGCATGAGCTCCTCAGTGTTCAACTCCTGAAGGCACAAAAAGTGAGGGAAAAAACAGAAAATGTCATCTAATGGGTCTCTAAATTACATCCCTTGTATGCTAGTATCCTTTAATTACTATTGTCATAATTTGTATGTAAAGGGTGTTTGAACTAAAAATGAGCTCCTCAATTCTTGCGCTCTCTAGTCAATATCAAGAATTCAAGATCTTGGCCATAGATGGCAAAATTTCTTTAAGCCAACATAATTTCTCCTTGACATAAGTGATGCTTTTTGAAGTTTTATGGAAGAAACACATTGGAACAGTAGGTGCTTGTTAAACGCTCCAACTGATGTTGTCATTATCCTGCATTTTAACCAAATTCCAGTGCTAAGGAGCGCAGTGCTAAACAAAACACATTGATTTCTAGGATCTTCCAAAATGCATTTCCAAGTTAGAACAATACTGCAAATATAAAATGTGAGTATAAAACTAAATGTGAGGCACAGAAAAAGGTGTATTTAGCCCAGCGTCCAGTTGCTGACAGCAGTTGGGGCAGTTTATGGAATAAAATGTACAAAAAGGGCTCGTACAGAGAGATGTCTCCATTTCAGATACATGTGTCAGGCACAACCTGCTACCGTAGAGCTGTTTTATCCTGGGCACCGGTGAGACACACCAAATTACCGTTAGGTAGCTGAACCTGCATATCCTGTAGAACAACCATCATAAATAGAGTCCAGGTATGTGCAGAAGTTGTTAGGTTGGTTCTTAAAAGATAGAGGTGCACTAGCCACCATTGCGAGACCAGCAGCTTCACAGGTGTTTCAGTGTGTTTTCCACTAGCGTTAAGAGGAACCTGCGTGGAGCATTACTCGATTTCCTCATACAACTCTCAACGGTGAATTGATAGCAAATACCAGGAAAGCAACGATGGCACCTCGGTAAACAAGACAGTTAAAGATTTCTTGACTTCTTATAGACAGGGTCAGCTTCTCCAAGAAAGGAAGTAGATCAAATCCCAAACATTTTGCTCCCTAGTTACTTTCTTCATAACAAATGGTCACTTACGGATGGGTGGGTAAAGCGAGAGCAGAACCTCTGCTGCGTCGCTGCGGCCGTGCCCTGCGGACGCCCCAGGCCACGCTGCAGCAGCCTCCCTCGGCGGGGCCTCGCCATGCGCCCCACACGCAGCTCTCCCCGAGGTCACGTAACTCAAATTCTAGGACGCAGCTTTTTCCCCTAAGCTAAACATGAAACTGGCACTCAGTAATTTAAAATGGACATGTTATATTTATAGGGACAGTACAGGAAACTGCCCGGTTAATAAAGGTCTGAGCGAGATAACTTTGACTTCTCTGCCTTAAATCACAGGGAATGTGCTGTCAGCGCCACAGCCTCCAGCTCCTAATGGCCCTGTGAGCAGCGCGGCCGCCGAGAACACGACTGCCCGGATCGAGAAGAAGTAAAGACAATGTAAGTGATTAAGCTCACGAAACTATAGGGAGGATAAAACACTTGCATTTTTCTTTAAAAACATACTTTGTGGAGCTCTCGGCCTCCCTCTGCACAGTTAATGGTAAGCAGGATTGCTGCTGCTTCGGCTCGAGGAGCGCAGGGCGTCGCGTCTGAGCTGCCCTTGGGAGGCCGTGGGGCTCCATGGACGAGGGCCTGGGGGTGCAGGGAGCATCCCGGGGTGCGGGGGGCCCAGCACCGTCGCTCCCGTGCGCAGTGCCAAGGCCGGCGCTCCCAGCAGATGGCAATGCAGGAGAGGCCGGAGCGGCCTGGGCCGTGCTGGAACTGCGCGGCCAGGGGGCCGTGGGGGTTGTTGCTGCTGCGTTTTTATTTCTTTTTGTTTTTTTTTTAAGGATATTTACTGCTGTTGAGTTGACCTGTGGCAGGGGGCTTAGCGTCCTACATGCCATCCTTAGGGATCGCCCACGAGGATACCTCTAAACATACACACACAGACATACATACATGTACACACACACACAGACACCCCTGCCTCACGGCTCTGAAAGACTCTGCTCAGATCACACATTCCCTTGCTGCTCCTACTGTCCCTCTGCCAGGCCACCCTCCTTCCAGGCTAGGGAATGAAGTTTTAATCAGATCAAGGTCTTGAATATGATCAGAGTTTAGCAATGAAATAGCAGGCAAGAGCTTTTACTTGGAGATTTATTTTATTTCCTGGTTATTGTATAAAGGAAAGCACTTCTAATGACAATCAAAGAGAGCAGTTTTGTCAGAAAAACAGCCAAAGGCAGAGGCAGGACCGGCTCTACCTTCCTGTGCTTGTGGAGGAAAATGTCCAAGCAAAACACAAAAGCACCAAATATTCCTGGCGACTCATTTTGTCTTTTCTCTCAAACACAACTGTCTTAAACCAGTAAAAGCAAGGGAAGGTATTTGGGCTTTTTAACAGTTGTGTAAGAGCAAAGCTTGATTGCACCAAAAAGCTGCGGAAGCACCTCCGAGTTCTCCTTCCTTTGAATTAAAACTAAGGTGCCTGGGGCTGTCAGAATAGCACTTCTGTTGGTGAACCGAAATCGCAGCCAAGTTGCAAAATGCTGAATTACCAGAGCAACTAATGGAAACACTGAGAAATCCATTCACACGCATGTAAACACTGAATTTACTGAATACAAGCAAACAACCCAAATAATCTACATCCAGAGTATTTTCTCTTGTCTCTTTATGTTTAAATCATTTACATTGTTTGGACTTTGTCTTTTTAAAGGCACAACTAAAAACTTTTGGAGGGCTTAGGAAATCAAACGTGGAAGTTGCAATAATCATTTTCTATAATCATTTTCTCTTAAAAAAGTATATATAGACAACTGGTCTCAAACTGCCCTGGAATACTTTGGCATGTTCTGGATTTAATAGTTTCCAAGCATAAATGCCTGGAAAACCAATAGTTCATACTAGGACCATAAGCTTTTTCCCAATATGTTTATATTTTATTGAACCATACTATGGCGATAGCAGCGTTAAAGAGCTGCAAGGCAATAGTGAAAAGCTGTAAGAAAGTGACATTTAATGTGTGTGCCTGACCTTATAGCATGGCTAATAGTAGAATAATACAAACTTTCTGTATTTCTCAAAAAAAAAGAGTCAGTGAAAAATAAGAGTACGGGAAAGAGCTGCAATTAACTAAAGATTTGTATCTGTTTTGATCATTGAAAATAAGACTGAGAAGTAACATCTTCATAAGATAAAAGTATCTCCAAGGAGAAAATAACCATGTACTAGAACAATCTTTAGTATAGCTGGGAAAAGCAAAAAAAATCAAGTAGGGAAAAAAGCTTGTGTTGTAATCAGAGAAAACAGATTCGCTGTTTCTTGACAGTACTTCTCTAAAAGATGCGATCACAGATGAGATGTAACAATAACTTGGGGTTGCAAATAATTCTAACTAAGTTTTAGGTGTATTTTAATACCTTTATTTGAGCCTGGAGACTTTCTGGAGGAGCCCTGAACTGTTTCATTGTTCTGCTTATGTAACCAGGCCATAATCTTTATTGTAGCCACCAGAATAATCTTGTAGCTTTGATTTTCTTATGGAGTGAAATCTTGAAAACAATCAGAGCCTGGATGGAGGAATTATTTTGCAATCCCAATTTGTGTGAAGATTCATCACTAGGTTAATTTGGCCCAAAGGTCACAGTTTATTCAGCCAGGAGGGGGCGGGGCGGGGGAGAAGTACCCAGGACTTTGATTTCTTTTTATGCTGGTCTTGGAAGCATGAAAAGAGGCATGAAGACAAATGCCTCATCCAGACTGAAGAGTCCAGGCAGCCCCTCACATCCTCGCACATGGGCGATGCTATTGACGGCTTCATGCTGCAGAGGAACCGGTTGTGCTCCTTGCGGGCTGCTTTGGAGCACGAGAGGTGTTTCTGGCTGTGGCTCTGCTCGTCTCCCATAGTGAGGAATTCCTCACTTCGCCCCTTCAGAGGAGGGCTCTACTCACAGAGATGAGGCCCCCGCTCCGACCAAGGGCAGGGTTGTTTCTCATTCAGGAGGGCAAAGGGTATTTTTCCCAATCATGAAAATGGGAGCATCATAGGTGTTGTGTCAAAGTACGTCTGTCACCAAAGAAACAGAATTTGAGACTAGAGAGCTGCAGCCCTTCAGCTGTGGCTGCTGGGTTTTTCCTATGCCTACTAGCTAAACCGAATAAAAGTTCTGTTAAAAAGCAGAAGAGCAACAAGAAGAGGATTTCTGTCAGCCTCATGCGTAAGTTTAGCTGCAGGTGCTCCAAGGTGCTCCACATTTGCAGACTTGGAGACTTCAGGCTTGTCTGCGTGAGGAGAGACTTGGAGCCTAATCCTGGCTCCAGGGAAAAGACAGAAAGCTGGTTGCAATGGTCTTGAAGAACTCCACGGCTGGTAACATGGAAGAGGTCTCCCAAAACACTACAGGAGATCCGAATCATCCCATAGACCAGTGATGAAGGCAGCAGCAACCCTTTCCTACACAGTATATGCTCTCACACTCCTGAAACTGAAAAGGACCAAGTTTCCATCACATTTCCTATCTTTCCATGAATAAGCAGGCTATCTTGTCATGCAAAACACAGCTCCTACACTTGTACTGAGGAAAAAGTTCAGCGAAGTGAAGCACTTTTGCATGGGAGCTCCAGAAGAGAGTTGCTTTGTGGCAACAAATCGTGGCTGCAATGAAACCCTGCGCTGCCTCCAACCACATCAACCACAGCCCCAGAGAGCCACTGGGAGCAGCTGTGTCCTTTGTTCCTGAGGGCCAGGGCACACTGTGCACAGAGAATGGAACAGTGAGATGGTGACAGAAACCCCAGGGCTGAGCAGAGCCCATGTAATGATCCTCATGGGGAAAACATCTTTTTCTCCTTCACAACAAAACGGCCTCTACTGAGAACCTTTCAGTCTTCCCAAAGGAGAGGCGGCAACTAAGAGATGGATGTTCAGAAACTGCCCGCTGGTTTTCAACCTCCTTCACAGCAATTCAGCAGGGGTGGAGATGGAGGAGCAGTGTTGGTACCAGCTGGGAACAATTATCTGTCTGTTTGGACACAGCACAAAGCAAGGACAAGGAGCTACTTCAAAAGAATTAATATAAAATTCTACATAGTATTACCCTTAAGGACAACTACAAGTACAAACTGTCCAGGGCAACTTGAGCTTTTCCAAATTATTTTCTTTCCTCTCCTTTTTTTTTGAGTCTACCCACTCCATTTTTATAAGCATTTTGATAAAATGCTTTTATTATTAACACTTCTGCTCTAAACCCAAGAGGGTATCTCCTCACTGCGTATGCACATGCTCCCACAAGAGCTGGGCTCCTCCCAGCTCCTGTCTTGCCTCCCCTGTGTACAAAAAAAAAAAGGGGGAAAGGAAGTTGTACACTTACGTTTATTTCCTTTTTGGGAATGTCTATATAATCTTGCTTCATCTCCATGGGTGGGGAATAAAACATTTAAGTGTTAAGTGAGCTAACAATGTATTTGTCTTTAAGTAAATTAGCCTTATCCTCTTTCTCTCCTTAGCCTTGTTTTTGGGCCATCAGGAAAAAGTCCTTCCTAGGGATCAGAATGAGCTCCCTGGGGGCAGGGGAAGTCTGGCCCTGTGGGCTGCATAGGATTATTTCCTTGAGATGCACAACAGTTTCGTTTTATGGGACATGAGCAAGTGCAGTCCAAATACTGCAATGACAGGGCAGAGTCTGAAAAACAAGAGCTGAGTTAGTTCCTGCAGAGCTGTGCAACCAGTGCTGTGCAGGGAATTAAGAAAGATGATGATCAAGCCGAAGGGGTAGGTCCGGATGCCAGAGGTTGAGGTTTGGATGCAATCCTGGGAAACGCGGTCCAGGTGCCGCTGCTTGAGCAGGGGGTTGGACCGGATCGTCTCCGGAGGTTCCTTCCAACCTCAACCACTCTGTGACTCTGCGATTCCTCAGCCAGATCCTGAGACGGTGTCTAATTCCCTCCTTCTCCAAGGTGGCTAATGACATCCCATATAACAGCGTATTGCCTCGATCTTGTTTGAGAATCCTCATCAACAAAAGCAACCATCAGCCCAGCACAGTGTGATTTACCTTCAGTACCCCTCCTCCCTTCCCTGTGTTATAGTTACCTTTCAACCACGCTCTGAATTCAAGGCCCTGTCGAGATTATCCAGGCAGTTCCTGGTCATTTTTTCTCCCATCCTCCAGAACAGTTACTACAGTGGCTGTTCCCTGTTCATGCAAGGCCAGAATAGCCAGGCTGGGTGGAACAACACGTGTTCCTCGTGCATCTTACCAGGGAGGAGTCCAAGGAGACCGTTTACTTGGGTTCTTTAACTTGCACACGCTTTGCTCACTTCTCTTTCTAGATTACTTAGTTTTCCTCAGCATATTTCCCTTCCCCATGTTAACAGCACCATCTTTAGTACGAGCAAAACTGAGATACGAGGGAGAAACTAGGCAGTTTTGCAGCGAGGTCTGGGTCTCTACCCGGCAATACACAACACGTTCCCCCGTTTGCTTCCTCTCACTTGCACACCCAATATCTGCAGCTATTTTAGTCTCTATGGAAGAAACCTCAGCTGGGTTTTTAGCAATTCTTAACTCTACCCTGACACCTTGTTTTTGAGTCATCACCACAAAAATGGCTCTCCTTGTTCAGCCTTGTCCAATTTGTTACCCCTACTATTTCTTGTTCTTTTTGTGGGCCTATTTACCTACAGCTGATTTTTTTCTGACTCAGGATACAGATCTCCGAAAATTTTACCATGAGCAGATAACAAGGTTTATGGTGAAACAAGGCACTCAAAATTGACTTAGCCAGTGAAGTTAACTAGCCAACAGCTAGCAAAGACAGGGGAAAACTTTCATTTTTTTAGACTAAGAACTTTCCTTTTCAATCTTAAGACACCAGACTGGAGTCACGAGTAGGTCTCAGTCAGCAGTAGTCTCTGGGGTCGAGGTTTTTCAATAACTAGCTCACACTGATGACTAATTTCTGCAAAAGCCAAGCGTAAAGCAGAACCGCTCTGGGTTGGTTCTGTGGCTGTCACGGCGGGAAGCCTTTCAGCGACCACATGCAGGGATCTAGCTCTGTAGCTTCCCACTCCCTCCTGCTGGACACGAGGGCAATTTGCTTTCCCCTGGCTATGTGTAAGAGGGGTTTATTCTACTTACAGAACCCACCCGGCTATAAGAGAATAGGTTAATAAAGAGTTAAGAACAGATTCTGATTCTCCGAGCATCCGAGATCTCATCTCAAAAAAAAAGTTAAAAAACAGTTAATTAAAAAGTTATTTAATGGGTCAATTCTCTAAAATAATAATTTAAAAAGTTGCCTTTCAGCATAGCTGGGAATTATACACATGGCAGAACTAACCTGATGCAAATAAAAACATATATCATTACTAGAGAAGAAAACTTGCCATCTATCTAATGACCAATTTGAAGATCAAATATTTGTTCATCTATCCTGATGCGCTGTGCTGGGCTTTTCTTGGTGCACTAACACAAAAAGTATGCACCTAGACTGCTAGAAAAACACTCCAAAGTGTTTTCCCTCTCAAGATGGGGATTATTTGTACCACATGCCTGAAGTCCTGCCACAGAAAAATCCCTCAGTGTTCAGAGCCAGGCAAGCCAAGAGCAACAGCCCTTAAGGTGGAATACGCGAGAGAACAGAACCCAAGCCTCTCCCCTTTCACAGTATGGGAAATTGTTCAATTCTAGACTAGTTCTTTGGACCACATCAAATAGAAGGGAAGGTTAAGGCAATTCTCAGGCTTGGGGTAACTGAGAACACTCAGTGGAACTTGCCTTGATCGTAGCTGGGACAAACTGTTGACTTCAACCAGGACAACACCGAAGATAAAATCCAGAGCCTCAAGTCCCCTTTCACTAAATTATTGGCAAGAGTGAGCAAAGCTCGCAGCAATTCAGTGTCACAGGGAGCATTGCTAATTTTTAGCTCACATTTTGAGGAGACAGTCTTCAGCTATTTCAAAAAGCCCCTCATCCTACAGGCAAAAACTTGCTCCCTTAATACATAAACGAATTGGTCTCACCGCGTCAAGCTCAGGGTATTGCCAGGCATCTATACAGTACATGTCATCCGTACGAAAAATAGGGAATTTCATCTGTAGTCGTCGATAGTCATTTTGCAATTGCTGCAAATGCAGTATTACCACTAATTCCCCAAGACGTACCTACAGCCGGCAGGCGCAGCTCAGCTCTGCAGAGCCGCATATGGCCACCCGTGGTTGCAGCGTCTACGTTTGCCTGGGCAAGGTCACGTAGGAGGCTCTCCCTCCTGCACGCCGGGACCTTCCTGCCTGCCGTAACGCAGGTTCCTGCTACAGCCTCCACCTGCTGAAGGCCTCTGTGGCGCTGCCCTACGTCCACCAATGTTACAAACCCCAACTCCCACAGGGAAGTTTTCCCACCCGCATGTGCAGGAATCAACGTCCTGCTGCTCTGGGAGACACAAGCGAGGCCAGAGCAGGCACGAGAACGAGAGGCTCCTTGGAGGTGCCCTTCCCAACACCACCCAGAGGGACACGCTGGCAGGCTGCCACAACCCATTACGAGTCCTGCTGCAATTAAAACAAGTGCTTCAAGCACCAGCTTCCAAAACAGGTAATCGGGACCACCAGGACAGGAGCAGTTCCCTCGGGCCCTGGGATAGCTCAGCACAGGGACTTGGCTCTCAGCTCAGCCCCAGGCCCACTGACAGGAGGGTGTCCTTAGGCAGAGGCTCAAGCACTGCCCCCTTCCCTTCCCAGACTTGCTTCTGGGCAAGCAAGGATCCTCCACCGTTCAGCCTAGGCCGTAAAAAGCAAAAAGGGATGAAATTTCAGGAAACCCCAACTCTAACCAGTACTTTATGAAGCAAAAACAACAATTTCCACATTCTGTGGTTTCCACATTTCTTCATGGCTGACAGGAAGTGATCTCCCTCTCCCTCATCCCTTTCAGACATTTCTGTAGAACAGGGAAGACTCTGAGGTTTCCATCCTCCGTGTTTTCCCTGTCTTGGTCCCCGCTCCTCTGCTGTCAGCCCCCAGCAAGGCAGACACACGTGCCCTGGGACGTCAGCGATGCCGCCCTCCCCAGCCACGTGCTCGCCCCACGGCGCAGAGGAGACTTCTCCCTTCTGCCACATCAGGGGGCAGGAGATGGTTAATGCTCAGCTGAGAGCAGATTACGCTCCACCTGCCCTCAGCAAACTGCTCTCTCAGGAACCAGCCTCTGCCTAAGAAATGCTGAGGGAAATAAACTTTGCCATCAGGAAGTGCAGGAGACCTTGTCTTTTCCAAAGTTACAGCTCTGCAATCTTCCAAATATACCTTTTCAGAAGCATCACTAGGTAAACTTACTGAAAATGGAGCATTTTAAGTCATAACTCTTCAAAAATCTCACTGGATTTACAGTTTCAGAGGGGCTGATACAGACTACAAATACGTAAACGGACTGTATATAAGTGCTGGACACCAACTGAAGCTGTCTGCAATAGGCTTTGTTCTTTCCTGGATGCACTCTGGGATGCATAAACCCCTTCCCTCTCCCCTAGAGGCAGTTTAACAGATCCAGGACATCAGATAATCTTCTAGGAAGTGACAGAAGAAAAAAAATGATCAAAGGTAGATTTCAGTGTCATCTTCATAAATGAAAAGTTTAAACCAAAAACAGGTATTCGCCTGAGATGAACACCTCTGTATCTCTACAGAATACCTCTATACACCTCTAATACTCGCCTCTATAAATCTGAAGAACAACATTTATGATTAAACCTTTTTTTTTAATTTTACAGAACACGTGAGAACATGTGGAAGTTGTTCCTTTTAAGAGAGACCCTTAAAAAACGGAAAAAATAAGTTTGTTTACATTTAAACACAAAGCAGCTTTCTAATTTTATATAATCAAGAAATGGAAAACAATTTTTATTAACATGTTTTACATTTACAATCTTTTATTAGCTAATCAACATCAACATGCAAAAATAAGCGCTAAATACAAACCTCTACAATATGGTTTTGTTTAAACTACAATGGTTTAATTCTCTTGAAAAGTCATAAGGATGTGTTCTGTAGTCATTAAAATCGAACTATTAGTTTCAGTAATGAATACTATTTAGACCCTAAAATTATGTAATCATCCTGCAAGGCATCTTCAGAAACTTCGCCCAACACTTAAGAATACCAGCTCATTTTCATGTGAGTACATTCTCAAAGCAAGAAATAAGGCAGTAGCACTAATGATTTCATATTGAACCCTATGCACATAACTAATAACTTTAGAAGGACTTTAACACTATGGTAGACTGGAAAAAGAACATTTAAACAAGCAGTGTACTTTGCCTGAAATGTTCTCAGTTTCTCTTGATATTTATGCAACCTCCTTAAATTATCTGTGTTTGGAAAGACTTCCTGCTCCTTCAAACCAGTCCCTAGTTGATCCTCCAGAGAAGCCAGTCTCGTGTCAGTGACCTCAGCATCTTCCCATGGAAATAAGTTACATGATACAGTTACAACTAGACAAGAAGGGGGAAGGGGAGTGTCACACAGACACGGCTAACAGCACTGTGCAGCCTAGGTCAGATGGCATCCAGCAGGAGTATGCTAGTGGGGAAGTGAGGATAGGAAATGATCATGGAGGGTCCTCTTTCACCCCTCCTGGGAAACCTGCGGGCTCAGTTGCTTCCCTGAAATGCCTGTACACCAATGCGCGAAGCATGGGGAATAAGCAGGATGAACTGGAGATCTGTGTGCGGCCCCAACGTCATGATCTCCTTGGAATCACAGAGACGTGGTGGGATAGCTCGCACAACTGGAGCGCTGCCATGGAAGGCTATGTGCTCTTTAGGAAGGACAGGCTGGGAAGGCGAGGTGGAGGAGTTGTTCTTTATGTGAGAGAGCAACTGGAATGCATGGAGCTCAACCTGGGAGTGGAGGATGAGCGAGTTGAGAGCTTGTGGGTAAGGGTTAAAGGGCAGGCTAATGTGGGAGACACTGTGGTGGGTGTCTGCTACAGGCCACCTGACCAAGACGAGGAGGTTGATGAGGCCTTCTATAGGCAGCTGGATGTTGCCTCACAGTCACAGGCCCTAGTTCTCATGGGGACTTCAACTACCCCAACATCAACTGGGAGGACAACACGGCCAGGCACAAGCAGTCCTGGAGGTTCCTGCAGAGCGTCGACGATAACTTTTTGACGCAGGTTGTGGAGGAGCCGACGAGGAGAGGTGGGCTACTGGACCTCGTGCTATCAAATAGGGAGGGACTTGTAGGAGATGTGAAGGTGGGGGGTAGCCTTGGCTGCAGTGACCATGAGTTGGTGGAGTTCAGGATCCCATCAGGAGGTGGCAGGGCTGTAAGCAGCCTTGCAACCATGGACTTCAGGAGGGCCAACTTTAGCCTCTTCAGAGACCTCCTCGGAACAATCCCATGGGCTAGAGCTCTAGAAGGCAGGGGGGCCCAAGAGAGCTGGTTAGTTTTCAAGCAGCACTTCCTCCATGCCCAGCAACAGTGCATCCCTGTGTGTAAGAAGTCAGGCAGAGAGGGCAGGAGACCTGTGTGGATGAGCAGGGAGCTTGTGGCAATGCTCAAGCAGAAGGCAGCGGTATACAGAATGTGGAAAAAAGGACAGGCCCCCTGGGAGAAATACAGGAACATAGTCAGGGAATGCAGAGAGGCAACAAGGAAAGCTAAGGTGTGGTTGGAACGCAATCTGGCAAGGGATGTTAAAAATAACAAGAAAAACTCTTCAAATACATTAACAGCAAAAGGAAGATCAGGGAAAACGTGGGTTCGCTGGTGAACGGGATGGGCACCCTGGTTCCGAATAACACAGAAAAAGCAGAGTTGCTGAATGCCTTCTTTGCTTCGGTGTTTACCAAGGGCAGCCCTTTAGAGCTCCAGGCCCTAAGGACAAGAGAAGAAGCCTGGGGAGAGGAAGACCTGCCCTGGGTAGAGGAAGATTGGGTCAGAGAGCACCTAAGGAACCTCGATAGCCACAAATCCATGGGCCCTGATGGGATGCACCCCAGAGTGCTGCGGGAGCTGGCGGATGTCATAGCTAAGCCGCTCTCCATCATCTTTGAAAGATCCTGGAGAACAGGGGAGGTGCCGGAGGACTGGAAGAAGGCCAATGTCACACCAGTCTTCAAAAAAGGCAAGAAGGACCCAGGCAACTACAGGCCTGTGAGCCTCACCTCCATCCCCGGAAAAGTGATGGAACGGCTCATACTGGCTGTTGTCTGTGGGCACATGGAGGACAAGAAGGTGCTCAGGAATAGTCAGCATGGATTCACCAAGGGGAAATCTTGTTTCACTATCCTGATAGCCTTCTACGATGGAATGAGCGGCTGGATAGACGAGGGGAGAGCGGTGGATGTCGTCTATCTCAACTTCATCAAGGCCTTTGACACCGTCCCTCACAACATCCTCCTGGGCAAGCTCCAGAAGTGTGGGATAGATGAGTGCACAGTGAGGTGGATTAGGAACTGGCTGGATGGCAGGGCCCAGAGAGTGGTGATCAGCGGTGCAGAGTCTAGTTGGAGGCCTGTAGCTGGTGGGGTCCCCCAGGGGTCAGTCCTTGGTCCAGTCCTGTTCAATTTATTCATCAATGACCTGGATGAAGGCACAGAGTGCTCCCTCAGCAAGTTTGCTGATGACACCAAACTGGGAGGAGTAGCCGATACCCCAGAGGGCTGTGCTGCCATCCAGAGGGACCTGGACAGACTGGACAACTGGGCGGTGAAAAACCTCATGCAATTCAACAAGGCCAAGTGCAAGGTCCTGCACCTGGGGAGGAATAACCCCAGACACCAGTACAGGCTGGGGACTGACCTTCTGGAGAGCAGCTCTGCGGAGAAAGACCTGGGTGTCATGGTGGACAAGTTGACCATGAGGCAGCAGTGTGCCCTCGTGGCCAAGAAGGCCAATGAGATCCTGGGCTGCATTAAGAAGAGCGTCTCCAGCAGGTCGAGGGAGGTGATCCTGCCCCTCTACTCAGCCCTGGTGAGGCCGCATCTGGAGTATTGTGTCCAGTTCTGGGCCCCACAGTACAAGAGGGATGTGGAGCTGCTGGAGAGAGTCCAGCGCAGGGCTACAAGGATGATCAGGGGCCTGGAACATCTGCCCTATGAGGAGAGGCTGAGGGAGCTGGGCCTGTTCAGCCTGGAGAAGAGAAGGCTGAGAGGGGACCTGATCAGTGTCTATAAGTACCTCAAGGGAGGCAGTGAGGAGGATGGTGCTGGTCTCTTTTCAGTGGTGGCCACCAACAGAACTAGAGGTAATGGCCACAAACTGAAGCACCAAAAGTTCCACAGGAACTTAAGGAAATTTTTTTTTAACAGTGAGAGTGACAGAGCCCTGGAACAGGCTGCCCAGAGAGGTTGTGGAGTCTCCTTCTCTGGAGATCTTCAAAACCCGCTTGGACGCAGTCCTGTGCCACGTGCTCTAGGTGACCCTGCCTGTGCAGGGGGGTTGGACTAGATGATCTCTAGACGTCCCTTCCAACCTTAAGCATTCTGTGATTCTATGATTCACGTTCAGGATTACTTCACGAGAGGATCATAAAGAAGGCAAAGAGGAGCTTAAAGGAGAATATTCTTGTACTGAAATCTTTGTTAACAAAAGGGTCTTGGACAATTGTGAAAAACAGGGAAGGAAAATGGATTTGATTTCATATTACTTGTAACTTTTCCCCCAGTGCAAGTGTCCATCTTTAAAGAAAGTTATCCTTTAGAAGATGAAGGTACTTTTGAGAAGAGTCCAATTTTTGACCTTATGTTACAAAACCTCAACAATCAAAATTTGTTTTTGTTTCTATTCAAGTACAAACTTAAGTCATAATTCCTCTCTTAAAGAGTGTTTATTGTTGCTCATTGATCTTTGGTCACAAGAAACAATAATGCCACCGACAGGTCTGATGCCCAAGGCGGCAGATTTTTGCTTCTTTGCCACACATTAAGGCCCCCCCTTTCCAGGGTATGCCAATATAGACTGTGTCAAACTCCAGCGGCACTTGAGCGGGTGTGTTTTACGGACCTACATGATGTAGACTTTCTCAGCTTGTGAGAAGTTGAAGACTTCTTTGGTTCTTGGGCAAATTACTTTGTCATCTTGACGAATAGAAAGCAGAGACTGAAAAAGAAACAAAGGCAAAAGATAAAATGCACAAGGGTAAATGCAAATCAAAGCATCATTTAACTGTTATTTGGGGAAAATATTTTGGGAGTGTGTGTGTTTTTTGTTTTTAATACAGGCACTGTAGTCTCAGGCCAGAATCCCTTTCCTGCAGAAGTTTCTCACTCTACATTTTCATGCTCCAGAATGGAAGATTTCCAGTGACATTTGAGATTGTTTTATAAATTCAGATATTCAGAGGCTTAAGGATCCATTTCACAGCAAAAAAATCCCAGTTAATTCTTAAGAAATTGTATAAGAACTAAGAAATTCTTATAATTAAGAAAAATATTAGAAGACACTTTGTTAATACAAAAATGTTTTTGATGCTTTTAAGTTTGACAAAAAGCTCTTATTTTGATATAGAAAGTTATGACAGCTATTCTGGATTTGAGTCACTGATTTAAACACTTACATTGTATCCGTAGACATATCCATTTGGTAGCATCATGGGAGGATTATTTTCGTTCATTACATCCCCTGAAATCTTGCAGACTAGTCGGGAGTTGGCACAATGTGCCATGGGCAGAGGCTGAGCCAGCTTGTTCAGGGATTTGCTACACACAGGGCAGTCTGGGTTTTTTGAACTCCCATCCTCTTTATAACACTGTCTGTTTAACAGCAAGTTAAAGAACAACACCACAGAATGGAGCAAGATGTAGTGTGTTAATACTGTACACTGGGAAAAGAGTTAACTGCAAAGAAGAAGTCATACAGTTCACAGAACTGCTGCATTCCAGTTTAATGGGCACCTATAAAAAAACAAATCAGGTGCTTTAGCTCTTTCAAGAAGGAGCAAGAATAAGCAGCAAGTGTCTAGTACCACCTATAGAAAGCTTCTGATTTGGAGCACATCAGTAGCATCAATCCTTCCTCAATACACCATGGTGTGGGGTAAATTCATTAAGCTTCAAGAGAGCCCACACTTTAATACCTAAATTTAACACAGCTGCCAATTGATACTCCATTTAAACAAGTTGTAAGCAAAAATATGCAAGTTTGAGATTTCCTCTTTGAGCTCTGAGGAGCATCTCAAAGAGAGGGGCAAGGAGGGAGAGGGACTTTTTTGCACTCAACAGTTTAATCGGCATTAAAGGATACGGTGTTTTTATAGCTGAAAGGCCTGCCTGGAGGGTTATAGTAAAAACAGAATTGTTTCCCAGCTGATGTAGTCTGTAGTTATCATATCTAAACTGTTGGATCAGCATTCTCCATCGAGCAGGGTCCAAGAGATCCTGTTAGGAAAAACACAGCTATAAGTTGTCTGCAGTGGAGTTGTCTAGGGAGAGTAGGGGGAGAGACTGAGGCGGTAACTGAGCACAATCCACAGGAGCGATTTGCAAAATAAAAACACGTGTGCTAGGTACCTAGACAGTACCATTTAATACTACTTTATTAGAAATATGCTCTAAATAAAGTTTCATACTTTACATACTCTAAGTCCTATACTTTATGAGCAGGTGCGTAAACCCAGGCAAGGTTATTGCTGGATTCAGTTGAGAACACTGGAGAACTTGCGAGGCAAAATTAGCATTGAGGAGAGTTTGCTTGAAAACCAGCAGAGCAGTAACACAGCCACGGGCACTTCTGCCTCCAGTTGGGCCAATTCTGCTTGATACCTATTGAGCTGTGCATACTGCAAATAGGTGTCACCGTTCTGTTTTCCCTGCGAGAGGGGGGTGGGATGGAGGGAGGAGAGAAGGTTTGAGAAGTTGGCTAGGCTAAAAGGAAAAGCTCAGCAGGCGTTTAAGGGAAAAAATCTTTAATATACATTGCAATGCTGCGGCTTACCTAAAAACAAGCAGCAGTAGTTGAAGTGGCTGATTTGAATGAAAACGAGAACTAAACCCACAGAAATTAAGGCTATTTTGAACACTAAAAAAATGCTGAGAGAAAGATCATATGAAAAACTAAGACCTCTTGAAAACACACCGGTTATGATGTGTGTGACAGGCAAAGCTCTATTCCTTTTTTTTCTGCTACCATCCCTTTTGCTTTGTATCCGTAACCCGCATCTCATTATGGGAAAACACTGTGTTGAGCTACCTTAAAAAAAAAAATCAGTATTATCAACTGTACCTGCTTTGAGGCATGTTTTTAATATATTATTATGTTTCTTAAGCAGGTTTTACAAGAAAAGTCATTGAAGGACTGAATTATTGGCAGACACACAGAATAGCAGCCTCAATTCCAAACACAAAGATCTTTGGGCACTGCTACAGCCGGGGTACGCACTAGTTTTTATGCCTCCCTTTTCGGTAGCTTGGCCCACCCTGCCTCGCTGTGGTTCTGTCGCCACCAAAAAAGGGATGAGAGCGGGAAGGGCTCCAGCGCTGCCTCCCACTGTAACCTCCACGCTGACATTCCTCCACTTCAGGAACACCCACGAGGTCTGTAAAACTGTCTCCCAAAAGTTTGTAAGATCATGATACATTTTGGGGGTACTTGATTTATAAAGGTCCCTTATCCTAACGTTACACATTAGCAGAAATATATTTAAGAGAAACTTGAAGTACCCAGCTGAAGCAGAAAGAGCTGACATGGAAAGAATCATGAAACTACATTTTGACAGCAACTGTCTGAAGAAGTAGAGAAATACTTGTCCATTCTCTCTGCCTTTCACCCCAGACTGAGCTAGCTAAACAGTGCTGAGAAGAGGCTCACGTGTAACTTGTAATTTTTAGCTGAGATTATGGAACTGTGGAAACCTCTACAAACAGAGACAATAAAACTACCGGACTAGGAGCAGCTCCCATTAAGTTGAGACCATCTGAGGAGAAAGGAACAGCTGCACCTCAGGTAAAGGAGCCTGGATATATTTTTTTGTGTGTGGAAAGTGGAATTACAGAGCTGAAAAGGGGGCTGAATATAAATGATGGATTTCAACCAATTAGCCACCCCCAAACACCCCCAAAAAAGAGGGAACGCAACCCTCTTCACCTACCAGGAATACCAGATCAGAGAAGGGAAAAACACACACACAAAAAACTTTTACCAGAAGGAAAACAAAACAAAACCACACATTAACTATTGTAAAGCAAGAAAAACAGCACGAAGAAAGAACAGTTGACATCAAGAGGGACAAATCCACAGGGAAGATGCAGAGGCAAAAGAAAAGAATTCTGGATGTAACATGGAATTTTTGGCCGACTTGTAAATACTCCAAAGCCCATGAGGAAAAGTGAGGCAAAGAATCCCCACACGAAGGCAGAGAGAAACGCGGACACGTTTCCTGCAGAAAGAACAAACGCGCCAGCCCCGCACGGCTCTGCCCCGCGGCCGCGCGGATCCGCGTTCCCGCCGGCTCTCCAGAAGGCGGGAACGTCACAGCCCTCCAGGATGAAGCTTTTCTGACCTCAAGGCAACTCCAAGGGAGAAGGGCCAGCCAAGAGGATCCATGGTAAGAGGTAAGTGCTGTTTATGATTACAAAAGCTCTACGACTGTCCAGTGCCCTGGTGAGAGGGTACACAAGCAGCAACTTGCTGTATGCCAGGTTCCAGAAATGCTAGGCGCAGCAAGACAAGTTTGTTGACAGGATGTCAAAAAACCCTTTTTTTTCCAACACCATTAAATACGTTTAACTACAGATGTTTTCTCCAAGTCCTGAGGGACAGGATGATGAGCAAGCAAAAGTTCAATTCACTGGTCATAGAAGATGCTTCCTCTCTCTGGTTAACAAAAATTGATTTTAGGGCTCATATGTTCAAACTATTTCTCAGAAATGTTAAAAGCTGTTTTAGAAGCCTCTTATGTTCACAACTTCTGGGAAACATGTTAAGGTATCTCCAAACGAGTCTGGACTCTATAATTCTCTGTGTAAGTGTTTATTAGAGGACTCCTAATATTACACAAAACCAGAAACTTTTAAAGCCAGATTTATAGTAAGCAGTAGGAAACTTGTTCCAGTAGGAGGCCTGTGTGTTAAACAATATCAGCATTTTCCACTCCTTGGAGTCTCTCAGTGAAACTCTCTCTCCAAACTAGCTCTTGGAGCAGAACACAGGATTTTTACTTCCTTCCTCTTTCACTAACCAGCAAAACCATCATGAGCTCTGCCTTCGTCTTTTGACACATCTGTGACTCCTACCTCACACCAAACATGACATCTGAGACAAAGAAATTCACATTTGTTCTGTTTCTTGCATTTTTCCCCCTCAAATACTATTAGCTTCATCATTAATTATTTAAAAACATATTTATACTGGCATGGCCATATATTGGCTCGACATTTTAGAAAATTCTTGTCCTGTTTTCTGCCAGTTCAATTACTATCTATCTTCCGCCTCCAAAGCCATGTAAACCAACGCACAGCACAGAATCTGAAGAGACAATTAGCACTGAACTATACTCAGCAGAAACAGCACAGAAAAAGCTACTAAGGGATTTTGTTCAAATCCAATTTGGGAAAAGTTACTGCCACCAATATCTACATTAGTCCGTATAATTCTAATGCACGAACACCTACCTTTAAGCATAGAAAATACTGCATTCAAATGGCTAAAAAACAACTTATGTTTCTTTATCCAAATCACAAGGCATATATTTAAAAAAACACAACTACGAATTGCTGTTCGTGCAGTCAGACCCCAGCCTGGCAGAGAGATCCGAACCGTCCCGCTGTTTCCCTGCGCTTCCCCATCTTGGTGCTGCATATCTGTGTTCCAGGCTCCATCCCAGAGAACTGTTTCCTGTATTGGTGGGAAGCCTGGCTCAGGGGAGCCCATCCATGACCTGCAAGATCCAATTGCTATAACCACTCAAATACTACATGGATTGACTGACAAAAAATGATTTGTTATTAAAATTGAGGACTTAAAAACAGAATTCAGAAAGCGTAATTAGGAAAACGTTTCATCTACAGAACTTTTCTTTTTATTCTCCTAAGCAAAAAGCCTATTTTAGTATTCTACTGTATCACTGGGCTTTAAGCATAAACGTACCTTATAGGGGGAGATATGAGTATCCGAAGGAAAAGCCAACATTCCCATCACTTGTCGAACTTCATCCAGCTGGCTTCCCTCAGCCTGACTGAAATGCTTTCTTGCATGTCTGAAATGCACAATTTAGAAACAATTTTATATCTAATAGTGGTCTATGTGCATTAAGTTTTTCGAATTATACAAAACTTCTAAGAGCAGCTTGGTACTCAACACACATAATCCATAGGGCTACTCATTTTAAGGGCTTGAGAAGTCTGCCCTGTGAATGTGAACACAAGGGCAAGAATGACTTTAAATGTCAGCAGTTCTACACTAATTTCTTTGGTACCAGAACTTCCTACTATAGCATGGAGTCTTCTACAAAAATACTGTATTCTTATTGAAAGCTTCATCTACAACTAGGATGACAGATTATTAGAATAAATGTCTTGGCTTATGCAAGCTCAGGGTAGTGCAATGATTCCTTCTGCAGGCATTTACAAGCAAGAGAAGCGGGGTCTTGTAGTCAGAGATCTCATACCTTTAAACACTCAAACCACCCAGTGATGATCTACCTCGCTTACACTGACATTTGAGACTGTCTACTTTTGAATAAGTGATCTTCTGGTATGAGGTAGAAGATAATGTCAATTCCTGTGCAGAATACAATAAACTGCAGGGTTATGTATTTAAAAACACCAAAAAACCCCCACAAATGCAACAGACACACAAAACAAAAATGTCACTCACAACTTCCTAAAAACAGTACAAAAATAAGTAGAACTTCATTACAAGCTTTTGTACTTTAACACAGACAGATAAGAAACACATATGAGGTGAACATTTGAATATTAAAAAAGGGGCAGAATTACTAAAAATGTATTCAAAGCAAAATGGGGAATTTTAGTATTTATTTCCTGATAATTAATAAGCAACCCGAGAATTATTATGCAAGTTACAGAAGACATTGACTGCTTTAAAAACCTGTATGAAAGCTTCCCCTGTGAGGTCATCTCAAGATGAATTTTTAAGCTGGATTTTAAGTGCAAGTTTAAAGGTGAATAACACTTCAAATTCAGAAGCGAGCTGCAGAAGAGACCTCGAGCCTTTCGACTGCAGGACTGGTTCAGCATTTCTGCCAAAAGCCCCCTTGTCAGCACGTCAGAATCACAGAATGGTTGAGGTTGGAAGGGACCTCTAGAGATCACCTAGTCCAAGCCCCGGCTGTCACGTAGCAGATTAAGGAAGGACTGCACTGAACTTGCCATTATATAAAAATAGAAAGTTCTTTTGTGCCGCATCCCCCCCAGTTTGTGAGGAAGACACTGCGTCTGCACAAACACCTAGCAGAAAGATTATTGCCTTAAGTGTTGTTTACATCTCTTGAAAATTTTATATTAGTTTCAGAAACACTCAGTATTCCTCAATTGTTTACTTTATGAGATGGGTTAAAGAAAAAAAAAAAGTAGGTAGTTCTATTTTCTGGTTTTAAGTAGCGCTACCGTGGCTGACCAGGTCATCGATACCGTGAGAACAGTTTCTGTAGCAGCATTTCCATATTCCAGTTTCCTCTCCCACCCAGGCCAGGAAGCAATGAGGGTTATGGAGGAACAGACCGTTTCCACCCAGCTTCCTACTCTGCGTGAGCAATTTGGGAATGTCAGTACTGCGCTCTGGGTGATGCCTGTGCTATGAGAGCGTAAGGACAAAATGTGGGGCTTGAGAGAAGGGCCCAGGCAGCCCAAACGCACCTGGAAGGAGCTGAAACAAGCGCTAGTGGAAGGGTGCACAGGACAGCAATAGCTGCAATAGCTATTTGAAAGAAATCCTGGACAAAGTAAGATTTCAGGCCAACCAGCAAAAAAAAACAACCTATCCTGCTAGATGTGCATGCGTGAGCAATGGGAAAATTAAAATCTCTTATTTGCCCATATGCCTTTACTTATAGTTCCCCTTTTCATTCAGCCAATTCTGTCTTCTCCAGGACTTAGTTAACATTTTATGCTCTTCTCCAATCTGTGACAGCAGTGGAAGCCTAAAATGTCACAGAATGTGACCATTTTTTGTAGCTTTTTTTCTTTTTTTTTTTTTTTTTTTTTTTTTTTTTTTTTTTTTTAAAGCAGAAGACACAGCTATGCATGGAGCAGAACCCAAAAGGCACATAACCACTGCTTCATGTATCATTTCTGAAGGACCAAAAACCCGGCATTTTGCCTAAGGTGAAGTGTCTTCTCCTCTCCACAAGTTTATTTTGCAGATGTCTAAGGACAGGACTGCACTTCATCACTTCATCTACTTCCCACTAATTTTTCTGCCATCAGCTGCAGAAAGATCACTATCAATACTTTATTTCACCCATCATTCGAGTGAAAGGAGGTGTCTGGCCACCAATTTCAGGAGCCCCCATGGCTGCAGACAGCTTCACTTGAAAGGCAGCACTGCATGACTTTAGCCTGGTGTCTCCTCTAGTGACAGCTTCCCAAGGAGCAAAGGGGAACAGTGCCCCGATTTTCCTCAAATTTGGGAAGGGCAGATTCTAACTGAAGGCTCTCAAAGTGAAACTCTTCTAGATGGGAAGAGTTACCACATATGTTTAAAAACAACTATAATTTGTGCTCTACCTCCTCCTGCAGAGGAGGTGTATTCTGAAGACCCGCTGTGGTCAGAGAAACGTGTAGCCGTGTTTCTCAGCTTCCCTTGCGGGTGGAGGGGCCCTGACCCCGCGCTGTTTCTGCGGGTCTGTCGCTGCCGCCGATGCAGCGGGGCAGCAGAGCACCCGGCTGAGCAGCCTGCAACACCAGGGAGAAGGTGGCAAGTTGTATTTTTCCAAATCCCAGAGCAATTCTGCAAGCTCTGGAGGGCCAGAGTCTACTCTTACTTGTTTGAAATAGCTGTTTCTCCAACCTAAAGAGGTACAACGAACATATACTGTGTTTGACGGATGCAAGAGAAAAGATTTTTATAAAAACTTTAGAATTCATAATCTACTTCCTGGTATGGGTACAACACACGAACAAAAAACAAAGAGTTTGCCTTTTACATGAGGATATTTATCAGAAAGCAGCAATAACTGAGCACGAGCAGAAGGTGCTAGCCGGGAAGGGCTCTGTCCTTCCTGCTCAGCTACCCCCTGAGCACCTTCATCCCAACGACCACCGTGACTCCTAGGAAAGTGTCTCCAAGCTTTGGATACTTCCCCAGCTGTTCAAACCAAACCCAAACTAAATAAAACCGAGACCCAAGAGATAATGGGGAAAGAAGCTGGATATGTTCACCCTTATAGGGGGGAAGTTTACTGAAGTGAACGGACTGTCCCCCTTTTCTCCTTCTCCACACCATCACCGACTACTTTTGTTGACCCTTTTTATCCTTTATTTTCCAAGAACAAATAAATCCACACGGTGTCTTGTTAAGCTTTAAGCTAAGAACCTGTTATGCTTCTTTGCCATCCTATAAAAGCAAGTCAGGAGAACCCTAGCGGTTTTTCACAACAAAATTAAAGCCTCAAAAGTGTGAAATAAATGTCATTGTTAATTCTCTGTCACTGCAACATGCAACAGGTAGTGGCTCTGAAGAGGAGACTGCAGGAATTAAAAGCTGAGTGTATTGGGCTAAACTTTGTGACGCACTTCAGTGCAGTAAGTGAAATTCATGCTTAGTATTAAGCAAATAATTTGGGTATATGTTCCCAAAACTTGCACTTTTCAGATCACTCCAGTAAGCTACCTTAGAGCAAGGTCAGTTTGCACCCATCATATAGTAAAAAGCTACAGAAATGCAAACACTGCTATTAAATGAGATATATATTTTTAAAGCTCACATCAATTTTATCCTAAAAGCAATATGTCACTTTAGAGCTCCTCAGCAGGCAGTAGGCAAAGCTTTCAAACTTATTTAAACACCAGCTGCGTTTCAACAAAATGTCAGCTCTGCGAGTCCCACTCATACAGGAAACTACTTGGTAAACAGCCTCTTTCTCTGCTTTCTAATGGATGCCTGACCTATTTATTGCACCACGGACACAATACTGAAAGAATCCTGCTGCAGGCACTTAACAGAAGCCAGCTAATAAAAACACAAGTTGCAATGGATTGCTAGAAGCGAAGAGATTTATGCTACACCTTCCTAGAACGTACCCCCTTATTCATCACGTACTTAGAGTAGAAGGAAACAGCAAAAATATGAACATTTGCTGTGTTCTTTAAAGGGAGCATTGAGATGCTAAACTCAGAATGTGCTTGAATTCATTGAATATGAATTAATTCTGTTAAAAGGAGAGAGTTAGGATACAGAAAAACTTCTGTAGCTCCTTCTCATTTATTTTGCAGATTTAAAAAAGTATATATCAAAGCAGTGCTATTTTCACTTGAAAGTTATAACTGCCAAACAAAAATATTTGGCTGACTGAATTTCAACAGATATGTGGAGTATAAATGTTCCATCTCTAGTAACATGTAGTATTTGGGATCTATATAAGAATTCAGATTGTATGTAGGAACAGTAGATTTTAAATCAAAGACTACCTCTATATGTTTTGACTACCACCTTTGGGAAGAAAACTCTAAAGATGAAATAACCATAAAGCAATGAAAGGCCATGACAGTACAGGTGACTCCACCCCAGGAGGGCTGGCTCCTGAAATAACGAGGGTGACAACTGCAAGTATTACTAGTTCTGTTGTGGGAAAAGGAAACAAGTTTCCAGCAGCAACAATAAAATGCAGAATGACCTTATCCACTCTGTCCCAGTTCTCAGCCCATCTCCTTACTCCCGCTCTGCCCCTGCCCTCTGGTTTCCAAGCTACACAAGGAAGCTGCGGCTCAAAGAAAATAAGTTTAGAGCAGCAGCTACTCATTTTTAAGATGCATGACTGCACAGTTGGCAAAGAAGCCAAATTAGCAGACAATAAAGCCAAGTAGCACAAAGGCTGAGTATTCACAGGGCAGAAAGAGCATCGTGGGCTGCAGAAGACAGATCAAGCAGTTGAGCATCTTTCATCCTTCTCGTAAATAAATTCCTCAGCACGCAAAGGGCCTAGCAAAGGGCAAGTGCAAATACCTAAACGGTAGCACAGAGCAAAAACCACCTTAAGGTCTCTACATGCTGGAATGAGCTGCCACTCATGGAGCCGCACACGTGCATGAAGTGTGAACAGAAGGGGGTTTAGGGGCAACTAGGGCAAGGCAGGGAAGCCAGCACCAGGTCTGAACCGAGTAAGGAGGAACAACTGGCAACAGCCAACAGGGCAAGGTGAGTGATTTTGGGAGCTGTTGGGATCAGACTGGCTCTTCTACGTACTTGTACTGCCTCCTCTTTTTCATGTTTTTAACTAGGCTTTCTCAGCCACCGCAACCGTTGCTTACCCATACCCTCTTTATGGGATACCAATTGCATTTTTTGATAGACTGACAGTAATTTCAATGGGTATTAACTATTAGAATTTGATATTGAAGCCATGCCCTACCATAAAAACAAGCATTGTGTTCTTCATCTTACTCTTGAGCTACTCTCTTTACCCTTACTATTGCTCTATGTGCCACCACTGAAGCACCACAGATTCACTGGGTCTAATTCAATGTGAATTCCTCCACAGTCTGTACGTAAAAGAGCCCTAAAACTGACTGACACACTATGTTTCCAGCTCATAATTTTACTGTTAGCATAATATTGCCTTTCTTCCCCTCCCTCTTCTCCAAAGTAAGTCTTTAATTAAAATGCTAAAACCCTGTAATGATCTTGGAGAGGACAGGTAATCTTCCATTGATAAAAAAGTTTCTAACAGGACCTATAGGCATTCCAGAGTCTACCTCTGCTCCAAACCAATCTCAAACAAGTCATGCAATTCTCTGTAGTGAACAAGTAAACTAGGAGAACATAGGCTGAGAAATACTTTGAATTAGGAGCAATATTCCCCAGAAGGTTAATACTTGTAGGGAGATTCAAATCCACTTATATGGGATCACCTAGACTGCTCTTAGAAAGTCTGCATCTCGGCTTTGCTTCATTCCTTCCCTCCTGCACGACGCTATGAGCGGGGAGCAGCAGAGAGAGAATGCAGCAAAGGGCCAGGCATGGGGTGGTTGTCACCTGTCAGATACACCATGACTGCCCAGAAGAGCCTGGCTGCAGGGAGACAGCAGCCCGCAGCGGCACAGTGAAACAAGGACGGGCCAGAACAGAAGTCACTTGGCTTTCTTTTCTAGGCAAGGTCAGTCACCTGGTTTGTCCTGAAGAACGTTCTACACCCGAAAGTGGGGACTGAGCGAGCTGGCAGTCTGCACCTGCGTGACGATACTTGCGTCTCTACAGCTCTGTGCTTGTCTGAACAGGGAGCAGCCTCCTGCCTGTGTCAGCAATATACAGAGAGCACCAAGGATGGCTTTAGGAGGGAGTTGCACTGACAGCTTCGATGTAAAGCTGTCTGAAACACTAAGCAGCAACTGTGTTATCACTAGAAAGCATCAGCCAAGCAATAGATCTTGCCATAGACTTTGTCATGCGGCCGTGTTTAAATGTTCTTACAAACTAGAAGCTGCTGCAAATTCCCCTCGGCCCTGCCCCGCGTGAGCTCCTCTTCCTCAGCCACCTGCCACCTCCTTTGTGGTGCTCAGGAGAATCCTCAGCACCTTTGGCAAAGCTGGTATTCAAGTTTCCCTCATTTCCGCACAAATGTTTTTCTGTGTTATCCTGGAACATTATCCTAGTACCTTAAATCAGGACCACTAACAAGCAGAAATTGCTTCATGCACTGATATTATAAGCTGAGCAATTAACTGTCTTGTGGTTGGAGTCGGGCTGTAATTAGGTCTGACTCCAGTAGCTCCCAACTCATCCCCTTGGCGGGATTCCTATTCCCTTGCCAGGGCAGGAGGGGTTCAGAGAAACACTGAGCCGGTTTATTGGGGGCAAGGGAGGAGTGCAGGGGAAAACATAACATAGCCACCCCGGCAGAGCAGACAATACAGAGCTTCAAAGTATCCATTCAATGCAAAAGGTAAATCTCCAGATTAACATTTCATCAAGCTTTAGATGTTTTAATTAAACAGCAATGAAAGAAGACAGAAGCTACCTGCACCTTTGCACCTTTTGAAAATTACTTAAGGGTAAGTATGGTCATTACATTGTATGCCACCAGAAAATAAGTTTATGCATATACATTATGTTTTGTAGAACAGCTCAACTTTTAAACCTTTGATGTTGAAGAATATTAAAAAAAAATGGAGATTTTCAGTGAAAACAATTTTAAAAAGGTGCACCTGGAATGATGTCATGCCTTTAAATATTCTACCCCAGCTTAATCCAAAGACTGATCACAGCAATGCTAGCAAGATCCTCTGCTGCAGAGGAGCTTCTGGGTGCTGCAATAAGTCACATGTTTCTAATGAAGCATAATAGCATCTGGTTAAGAAAATCGTTTGGTAAGCATCCTAATTTCATACCTCACAGCATCCAGTCTCTTGTTCTGTCGAATGAGTTCAATGAACTCCTGAATCCTTAGGCTGAACTCCAGACAGCTCTGAGATTAAAGACAAGAACGGGTCTTAGATGGTGCCAAAACTGCACTGCACAGCAGGTTATGTATGTAAAGTACTAGGTGTGCACAACAAAAAAGAAATCAGTGTTAATAACATGCAGTCTTGTTTGCTTGCTTTTAGGTATTCATGCAAAAGAAGCTGAAATGCTGATTTAACGGATAAGGCATTGGCACAGAATTCCCAAAAGCAAACAAAACATTCCTCCTCTTGCCTCCTTCACAATTTCAACATTTAACAAGGATTGACCTTTTCCTAGTGACTCAAAGCATCCTCATCTGGGATGCAGGTGAGAATTACAACGGGGTCCTTTGTACTCTCATACAATTTAAAGCAGCAGAATCAACAGGAGTTTGGGGCAAGGTGACAATTCAGACAAGAGAGGTCTATGAATGAGGCTGCAGGGAAGAAGTCTTTGAATAGGAGCTGAAAACTCCCCCGTATTAACAAAAAGGAGCCCGGAGCTGAGGTTGCTGCAGGCCCCTCCCCACTCCTTTCCCTCTAACTTCTTTCTTTCTCTTCTTGTCAAGCCTAGAAGCCATGTGGGAACAAACCTCAAAAAACACGAAAACCAAGGGGCATTTACCTGGAAAAAGGTAAAATTTGAAGCCTAATGAAGTTGACAGTGTCCCTTTAAATCAAATTCCATCACCAGTTCACAAAAGTTTATTAAAAAAAACTTTGAATATGTGGAATTAAAAAGAAAAAGTCTCTCCCCCCATAAAAGAACAAGTCACTTTGCTTCTTTATAGGGACACAGTCAACTGTTTTCTTACCTCAAATAAAAAACCACAAAGTCTTCTGGCTCTTGAAAAAAAGGATATTCCTTAAGTTACCCTGCTCCACTCAGCGTTTTTTTTTTTCTTCCCTCATGCTTACAATGAATAGTTGCCTTTTGTTTATTGTCTATCAGCACAATAATATCAAAATTCCTCTGTGACACCAGTAGGAATTTGAGCAATTCAGATTTTTTAATCAGTTAACTGCTTGTGGTAACTAATGCACACCTTGCCACAATTACTTACTTAAAAAAAATTTCCATTTTACAATTAAAATTGAGAAGCGACTTAAATAGAAATAAAATATATGTATTCTGACACATGTTGAAGTGCACTACTTTAAGACATAGAAAATAAATGATTTTCCAACTTCACATTTTGCTGTACTCAAGGTTGGGTCTAGCAAAGAGAAAGATTTCTTATCTCCTGTTTGGAATTTTCAAGAAGGACATTTTGAAATACCTCATTATTCAAAATTGACACACAAAATGGTCATTTGAAACTTGAAGTGTGTTTCCATAAAAATAGAGAGTGACTGATCTTTTTAATTGTTAATGATACTAAATCCTGGGGCTTAGTATATCATTACTCAATAGCAAAAACCAAAAAACCCACCACATCCCAAAACAATCTTCAGAAACTCTTTGGTTTTTAAGACTTTTCAAGGAAGCTGCAAGCCAAGGGCGTATGGATTCTGCAAAGCAGTGTAACTACAGGAATCCCGGGCCAGCAGACGCTGCCTTCCAAGAGCTCCCCGCAGCTCCCCACAGCGGGCAGGTCGCTCAGCCTGCAGGACTGGGGCTTCCCAAGCCACCGCAGGCTCCTTCTCAGCTTGAGCTGGCACTAAGGTGATGGCTGGGATTCTAGGAAGCGAACTCCCATCAGTAGCCAAGCAACCAGGAACAGAAGAAGTGTTCATTTGTTTCAAAAAGGAATATAGCGAGTTCTCTTCTCCCAACTCTGCTCACAGCCTTACATTTTATATTGAAAAAGTAGGGCTTGCAGAAATAGATTTTTTCTTTCTCAAAAGAGGGTTGAGGAAGCTTTCTTTTTATTTATTGTTATTATAGATTAATGATGAAATAATAAGACTTTCAGATTTTGTTTCTTCTATTACTTAATGCATTAAGATTACACAAGGGTTTTTTTTTTTTTTTTTCTCCTCCTCAGTAGTATAATTATGCAGTAATGTTTACATACCAATTCTGGTTTTCCTTTAATGGTTTCCATAACAAGATCATCATTTTCTTTAGAGTAATCACTGGCCGATTTACTTTTGCGTCCCATCTTCGGTTCATTCTCATTTTGGTGCCCCTGAGTGACAAAGAACGTCACTCTTTGCTGACCATTAAGTGCACTCAAACATTTTTGGTTAAAGAAAGCGCTTAGTTTAAAAAAAGGAAAAAAAAAAGAAAAAAGGACAAACATCTTTGAGGGAGGCAGGGATCTTTGTTAATATCAATTAAAAAGAGATTTCTGCAAGCCCTATAAGAGATTACAGGATGTTTTTAAAAACAGAATTAAAGATACAAGGGAATTTAGACCAACTGCAGAGGAACAAATACAGAGTGTGTTCAGGTCACAGTATTCAATAGCTAAAGGGAATTACTGCGTTTATTACTTAGACCCAGCTTTCGCTTTTGTTGGAAGAAAAAATAAAACCCCAGACATGTTCAACAGTAGTTTGTTGGCTCTTCTACAGTTCTTCCTTCCCCCCACCTCCTTTTTTTGAACAACCTTTAAAAACACCAGGACGTAATCTGCCTTAAGTTGCTCTCACAATGTTAAGTTTGAGGACATTAAGTTGAGCAACACACCTCTTTACCATACTTCAAGATACCTTCATATAGAAACCACAAGCTAGCTTCTCAGCAGGATGCAAAACAAGCTACACACTTAAATCCACATGCATCAGGATTTTATAGGCTTTGGCATTTAGACTTCTGTAAATCATATTAAAGAGCAAGTTAATAACATTACTTGAGTATAATTTGTTGAGATAACATTTGAATCCATAAAATGATTTATGCTCAGTTTGAAGTTTGACATTTGTGTAAACTGCTTCAGCTCCAATAACCTTGAGAGATGAATTTTCTACTTAGCTGTTTTTACTTTTATACAAGGCTCCATTCAGGACTAACAACTTAAATCAAACTGACCACGTCAAATATTGAAGCAGTTGGGAAAACCACAGCAATTGAAGGGCAGCATTAGCATGTTATATATTCATACCTTCATTTTCCTGAGCCTGGATTTGTTATCATGACACCAAGCCAAGCAAGTCATAGTCTCTTGCCTTTCCAGTGATTCTTCCACTTCTTTAGCAGTCAGAAACATTTCAATGTTTACCAGGTCCTTCAAAAACAAACAAAGAAGGCAGGCAGCACTGGTTAAGTTGCACTGATCCTCTACACAGAAATCCATTATCGAACAGATAAAGGTAGAATATGCAGGTATTAGAGACTGTCCTATAAAAAGGCGTCTCCAAAGCGACACTTGTCACACACGTATGCCATTTTAGCATTTTTCAAGGACCACATTTTCATGCAATAACATATTTTGGTAATGAGATAATGACAGTATTTTTTTCCGAATCTATCGATAGAACAGACCTAGAAGGGTCATGATTAAGCTATAGAACTTTCCACGGAAAGCGGCAATACAGTTCCCATTCCCAATGATACCTGGAATTTCAAAAATTGGTCAGTAATGTTAACCAGAACACGAAAATGTCATTACATTTGCTGATGTGACTAAGAATTACAGAAAAGAAGAGAACCTAAATATACTTAGCTAGCTGCCTACTATTGTTGAGTTTAAGCAAAATCCTACAGTGATTCGAGGGCACCAGAATACTTTCCTCTCACTTCTTTAATGGTGCGAGCTCCATGTTCAATTGCCTTAGCAACACAATATAGTTCAGCCTATACATCCTCCAGACTTCATACTTGCAGAAAAGCACACAATTCAGTATATGGCAAAGAGTACGCCAGGACTAAAAGACCTTGTTAACATGAAAATGATCTTATTCCAAATTAAGTGCACGCAGACTTCACGGCAAAAAAGCTGAGACCTGTACAATTAAAATATGCTGAATATGGTAAATATTACAGTAGCTCTAGCAACACCATTTCTCTCAGAAGTAGACGGCATTTCCAGCTGTTGGAACAACTGAATATACACCCCGAGACACAAAAAAAAAGCACAAATGTCAGACTTATCACAGCCACATCTTGCATTTCATTAGCCATCCCTCACTTTCGCCCACATAAATGCAACTCCTAATATCATTGGGAAGATGGACCATTTTTCAGATTTGCCAGACTAGGGCATGCACATGTTTCTGTAAATCACTGTACTTTCACACTGGCACACAAGCAGTAAGTACAGCCTTTTCCCTAAAGCATGCAAGTATCACTGCATCATCAAAGCAAGCTTATCCTCTGAACTACATGTGTTCTTCTAACAACCAGCATTTGCTTTTTAAGCCAAATCAAAAGAACTTTCCTCTACATTAGCTTAGTGCTAGATACACTGAGCATAAGACAAGTCATCTTTTCATCTTGTTTGTTAGCTTTTTAAAGTAGTTTTTCTTTTTAAATATGTTAAGTCAATGTGCTAGCGAAAGAAATTATTATACTAACACATCATTGATAAATGCATGTAGTCCAACCTCCAACTGTGAGCAAAAAAAGACTGTAATTACTGCTGGGAGAGACAAACACTTATAACTCTATCCTCCTTTTGCAAATTTAAAATAAAAAGATTCCATTTGGTGCAGAAATGCTAATTAGGTTTGTGTCTGCCACAGAAGTTAAAGGTTAGCAACTGTCTCTATTAGACAATATACATCCAGAAGACAGAAGAAAACTTCTTTAATTGCTGGTTCTGAAAGGAACTCTTTTAATCACATTTAAATTGCACCAATAAATAGGATTTTCTTCTTCGCTGACTAGATACCGAGTTAGGGAACAATACAAATAAAGCACTACGAAGCCCATTTGTAGAGAGAGAAGCAGCTTTTGCATTTGATAACAAGCTGTAAGCACACAGATTGATAGAAGAAAAACACGAAGATACAATTAAGCGATAAACCTTTACCATGAGCGCACACATCTCTTGTGACCCAAGCTCAGGCGGGCCACGCTTTCCTGTTCTCCTTTCTCGCCCATGGCTAATCCTGACGCTGCTTCTCTGCCGCACGGTTCATCAGCTAGGACCAGGGATACGGGGCAACACCAGAACCGGGGCTTTATTCAGAACAGCACAGCTCCTCTACGCGGCTCAGCACCATACTGTTTGCAGTCCTTTTGGAGAATTACTTGTATTCCACATCGTGTGTGAACTCAAACCAACACCAGTGTCGGCAGTTGTGAGCAGAACTCCACGTTCAACACCCATGTTAGGGCCCCAGCCCTGAGGTTTCCTGCACCTCTTCTGCAACTCCCACACTCTTGCGTTGGCTGGAGCACCCACTGAACATATGCTCGTTATTTCCAAAGCAATGTGAGATTTAATAAGCTGCTAAGAAAACACTCTTCACATATTTACATGCAGCTTTACGTGTAAACAAATTCTCAGTTTTAGAGAATTATCACCACCTGTTTGGCAGGTGCTGAAGGAAATCTAAATAAAATTCTAGACTTAGACTGACAAAACATTCAGCATTAGGCCAAATATTTTGTGATTTCTGTGTAAATTAAAAAGCAACTCTTGAGGTCTTTACTTATATTTTGTAACAATAGAAAGTTTTCCTTCCTTTCAGGATTTGTTTTCATATGAGGAAAATAGCTGTAGTACTTGAATCCCTGGACCGCAGAAGTCCAGCAGAACCCTGCACTGCAGAGGTCACTGTTATTATTAAACTAACTTTGATCACAAGTTTTCCAGTCACCTGTGTAGTCTCTTCCATGATAGTTTTGCCTAAACTGTTTTGCCTCAACTTGCTTCTAAATGTAGACTATCTGCCTTGAAAGATGGATCAACATCAAGCCTGCATTGACTTATGCATCAAACTGTATCCAAAAGGGTTTCAAGTGGCCCGAGGGGAGGCCATTCTGGCCATAAGAATTACTAACAACTATGCAAACATTAAAAAGAGGGGGTGGTGGTGGTAGCACATAACATAAGCATTTGTCTTCCTTCTAGTCCAAGCAAGGAAGTACCACCTAGATTTTATCATTTCTGTTTAAAAAATGATTTTGGACTAAAGGCAATCTCACTTCCTTTCTGGTCAGGAGTCACTAAGCTGGTATCAGAAGAACAACTACTCAGGCCCGGGATGAATTTTGCCATAAAATGACTATGTAACTACCCTTAGAGCAGCTGTATAACTTCCAAGAAAAACATTATTTGAGAAAACTGTACTGGAATTCTGAAGACACTTACGTGAAATCAGACAGGCTTTTATTTAAACAAATAACACACCTCTCCATCACCCTGTGCTCTGCCCCATTTACATATATATAGCTTTTAAAATATCACTGCTTCTTCCTAAGCTGCAAGTGCCTCAAGGGAGGGAGGCTGCCAACCCTCTGCTTCTGCACAGAACTCCAATTACCAAGGTACAAAATGCTGTGAAGAACGAGGATTCCTTTGTGCTTATTACTACGCTCCTGGCATACAGAGCAGATGTGCACACCCCTGCAGAGCACCTATTTTCCAGGATTGGTTTCTCCATAAGAACATCCTGAGCATGTAGGTGCCTGTGCCCTCCGTGGAGCAGCCCTGCAGTCGCTGGTCAGCGTAACCCCGGGCCGAGGGAGGCCGAGTCCCTGCAGGTGCTGGTTCCTCGCCAGGTTTCTCCTCTCAGCAGACTCCAGCACCTGCCCTGGCTGGAGGGCAAGTCTGCTACGTACACTCACTAATTATGAGGTATCAAAGAACCCACACAGGAGAGATCTGCGAAGCTGCTCTCCGCAGCCGGGACGTTTGCAATCAGGCTTACACCAGCTCCAGGAGAAGCCTGCAGGAAGCCAAGCTCCACTCGGGCTGCACAACTCCTGGAGCGGCTGCTTTGTAATGAAAAATAATTGCTGCTTAAAATTAGTTTCAGGAATCAAAACTAACAGGAACATGAAAAGGTGTCCAGAATTTTCATGAGTTCACAGCTGCGCTAGAGCAAGGAAGACGCAAGTGCTCCACAAAAATATGGTGAAAGTTACATGAAGAACAGTAGTTGGAAAATAAGACGACATATGCAAAAGGCAGCAAGAGGATTTTTAACGGGTGGATATTTTAGTTTCATGTGAATTTGAAATTAAATATAGCCCTGTTTATTACATAGCTGAAGCAAGAACAAACTGGCAACCATACATGCACATAGGGACATTTCTTAAAAGTTAAGCAAAGTTGTTAACTTCAGGCCTATTGACACTACTCACTATACTCAAGGATTTGCACATTCAACATTTCCAAAAGACCTCAGGCAAATTTTATTCACCTCACTACAAAATGACTGCATCAGTAGGGAAAAGAAGGTATCAAGCTTCAATAATACTCAAAAAATCCATCTTCACGCTTGGTTCCAGTGACATACAGTGAATTTTTTCCTCATGACAATAAGACTGTCACTAGCACTTGCTGTTTACGCATCAGCGTGGGTGCAGGAGACTTTTCTTACCCAACAGAGGTCTGTTTACACTTACAAAAGGGAAATGTCCTACACTGTGACCACACATTACGTTGAGCTATTCATTAGTTCACAGTAATAACCAAGAGCAATTTACAGATTAGTGTAAATGTAAGAAGCAGAGCTCCTGCTTCATAGCAAGTAAAATTTAGAACTTCATTACACAATTTTAAAAATGCACCGTCACTGACTGGTCTGCCTCCTTAAAAAGCAAAGCCAATCAATGTTTTGATTGGTTTATTCTCAAAATGAAAAATGTACCTCTTCACTATGTAGTTTTGGTTGGAGAAACTGGCCAAACCCCCCTGCTTACTCATTTCAGCAAACAACACACAAAAGAGCAACCTTGTATTTAAGCACGTCACAAAACCCAGCTTAAAGAACAGCAGCAACTCTTCTCCTGTAGTAGCAGAGCTCTAGCTTAAATTTCTGCAGCATTCATTTGAAGTTATTAGTTTATGCAAGATATTTTAAGACCTGCAGCAATCAGGTCAATAGTCACCTCCATCAATTCCAGCCTCGTGCTTCAGTTGAAGGAGCTTTATTTTATGACGTCTCCAGCCACAAGTCTGGAAAACCGTCACGAAGAATCATTTATGCATTAGATTAAAAAGCAGCCTATTTCATATTTGAAACGTGACTCTCTAAAAAGACTCAAAACCAATTAGAAAAAAAGTGCTAAATTAATCTAATAAGCAATACTTGATATTTTCAAATTATTTAAAGTTATTTGTAACGTCACATTTCTCTCCCCCTTGAGCTTTCCTCAAAATTGATTAGCTAATCTAAGAAGAAAAGTGAGGCTCACGACAAGATTAGAGAAAGCTGTAAAATTCAACGCAGACAGAAAAAGAGAGCATTCAGCAGAAAAGCAAGCTCCTTTGGTGGAAAGAATCTACCAACAATTGTAACACAGACTGTTGTAGTAGAATATCTAGAGATGCAGAGTTCTATTCATGAAAACGGTGAAGTCATAGTATCATAAGATGCTGCTTATGTATGCTTTTGAAATATTTAATTGCTTAATAGCTGAATATGAAGTTGGATAAGGGCAATATGCCTCAAGCAACGATTGGTTTGTTACCAAAAGTGTACGTGCCAGTTTTAAAAAGACCAACTATATATAGCCATTACGTGCACAACAGCACCGTGTTCATATTTAAAAATGCTCTGCTGTTGCACTTGGCATTCAGTAAAACAGCAAGCACTCAGACCACTCATTGATGGAACACAACAGACACTTATTTAGATGATCACTCTGAAACAACTTCTAAAAAGTTGGGTTGTTCTCAGTCACTACTTGCATACTAGACTACTTAGGCTGAATTGGCAACCTCATCTTCAATACTATTTAGGACACACAAGTTAGCTATAAAGCTGCAATAGGAAGTCAATAATGCACAGTTACAAACAAGAAGTTCACATTAGTCTTCTGTATTAGTACATATGGTATTATATGTTATAGTTCCAGTTTCCTGTGTGATGAATACACAGGAAATCAGGGTATTACTTAGATGCTGTGATTATCATTGCACAACTTGGGAAGAGGGCAGATGTAGGAGCTACAGGTACAAAACAACCACGTACAGGAGGAGGAAGAGGTTAGTAGTGTATTCTTGCAAAGAGGGAAGAGTGAAGGAAATGTTAGGAAAAATAGGATGCAGCGTAGTAACATTGCCAGCTTGGAGACATGGACAGAAAGAAAAGTGAGGGTTGGGAGAAAAAGAAGAAAAAATGGAATTCAAACACCTTCCGGGATTCCTCTGTCCCTGTACAGGGAGAGAAGGAAAGTCTGCCGGTTCCGAGCCCGAGCACTTCAGGGCACACAGAGACTGCAGTTAGGTAAAGGGAAACAAAAGAAACTACGGCATAGGTGACAATACAGCAGGCACTGCTATTGAGAATGGCACAAATGAACATTAAGAGGCTGTCTTGCTCTCTGCTCATAAAATAATGCTGTCTGAAGTTCATTAAGCTACTATTAAGTGTTATAATGCTGCACATTAACAAGATTACAGAGAAAATAAACGGAGTAATTGATGGAATGTCTTACTCAAAAGCCAGCTGCGGAGCCGGTTACTGAAGAAAAGCAAAGACCCAGAGCCAAGCCACAGATTCATCAACAGTTGGTCCAAAAGCCTTAGTTTACAAAGCGAAACGCAGTATCCCATGGTGCATGCAGCCCAGCTTTCAAGCAAGAGCATCCTTCGCCACCCTGTACATAGCACAGACCTTTTACTTCTACCTGGTTTCTGTTGGAAGACCCCGGCAGCTCGCACCGAGGAGCTGCCAGAACAACACTGTCCTTGGCTGGCGTGAGGAGATGCTGACACTTACCTTGGCAAACAGTTCCAATGACTAAATCATATTATAAACTTGGGTCTTATTTCAAACTTGATTTTTTTTTTCTGACTTAAAATTCTGTGTGCTGGTTCCTACTATACCTTTCTCCACTAGATTAAGTGGTTCTCTGGTACATGATACTTGTTCCTATAGCTATCGATTTGCTTTTTGAAAAGCCTTCCTTCACCCCTTTTTACACTAATCTCCTCCTCCCTCCAGTTTTTCAACAGCTTTCTTAAAGCACAGCCACCAAAACTACACCTATCCTGCTACTCACTGATGGGTGCCAAATAAAGAGCAAGGTTTTAGCCTCCCGCCTTAGCCCAGGCCTGTGTGCCTTCTGCTGGAGCCTCATGGCTCTGACGCTTAGAAGGGCCTTAGCAGACTGTTTCCCCCGTATATCAGCAATTCTTGGAGCTCTGAAAATGGTTGCACCTCAGGCAGCAGCTGCTTGCTGTGCAGAAAGCAGCTGCTCCAGCACAGTGCAACCGTCTCTGGAGCTCGCACCATGGGCAGAAAAAAAAGAAGATGCTCTGTCTGTTTTGGCCTCAGTTCTGTCTCGACCCTTTTCTGTAGCAGCCTCTCCTGGTAGAGCGAAGACAACAACCCTTGTGCCCAAGCAAGAGACCTGCAGTTTGTGTCCACGCAGGATCAGCCTCCCCAGACAGCTACTCACATCCTCTGACAGCGATGAGCTCACCTCAGCCAGTACCGGGACGGGGACCGTGGTAGAGCCCTGTTCACATTTCTGAGCAGGGTTTGGCAGGAGGAACGCACAATACAGCACAGCTCCCAGGGAAGCATGCCCAAAATTGAACCCCAAGTGCCTAGACAAAAATCTACCGGTGACAACATCATTCTCCCTTTGGGCAAAACACCAACCCGGGTATCTTTTTTGAACATCAGTACCTTTTAATAGTCTTCCAGGCTGAGTATTCTGTCATTAAATAGCTTTCTTATGATACACTGTTTACAGTTAGGTCATCCATTTTGTCTAAAGTTAACGAACGACTGAAAAATAAACATACAACATGGCAGTGTACTTATTTGGTTGGGTTCTCACATCGAGAACGATTCCTAATGAGAAAGCTTGCTCCTCCACATGGATTTTGACCATTTCGCATTTTCATAATTCTAAATCCCAAGGAGACTGGAGACAAGGTGCAGATGTCAAGTTGCTTGGGATTTCCAGCACTTAGAAATTCAGACAGCTGAACACACCCAGACGTTCATTACAGCAATCTAGGAGAAGCTGCCGTGCCTACATATCACACTTAAACTGGTTTCTGAATTACCACGCTGTAGTCCGTTAAGGTAACTCAAAATAGCCACTAGTTCACATCCTGGCACCTTTAAATAAGCTGCAACAGTTCAGGAGCTCTTTCACACGTAGCCTTCTCAAACACCTCTAGTGTGGGGACACAAGTCACAAGGGAAGGACACAACAGAAGGCTTCAGACAAGACCACGTTCTGTCGCGCGGCTGCCTTGGGAAAGGCAGCGTGTCTACCTTGTGCCTGGCAGCAAAGCAAGCTACATGCAAGTATTTAGCATAATATTAAATACTTAGCTATGTAAAATGCAAGTTTTCTGAATACAAATGTGCTTTGATGAATTATGTTAATATGTATTTGTGTGTTTGCTTACAAGCCATTCTTGGAAGCCATGTCCAAGAATTTTCCAAACATGGAAAATTTCTAAGTGTACAACATTATGAGGTTTTTCCTTCCCTTCTTTCTTCAGAAGATGCGTATTTATTCAGCTTCTGCTTAACTTCAAATGCAAGCATCATATGGCCTCCTTCACTCAAAGGACAGTTTTTCTAAGCACTTGGTATCTGTCACATCTTCTCATCACATCGTAACACTAAGAGCCATCCAATCCAGCACCCACTTCCTTCGCAGAAAACGAAGTTCACTGCTCAAACATTCTTAAACTGCCTATTACGTAGCCTATTTGTCAGGTCTACTTTAGGTTGAAATTTCACCCCTATTCCATCTAACCCTCCAGATCAAACCTGAATGGCCATTTCAGGCTTCCAGGGAAGAGACTGGTAAACACAACAGTATTACACAGAGCACGTGTGTTTATTCTACCCATCTGCTGGGGCAATATTCTGCTCTATTCATGCAGAAAGCAGAATTGAGCTTTTTCTAGGCAAAAGGAGACTTTGGATCAGCCTCCCCCAGCCAGAAGCGACACCATTATCTGCAAGTTCCTCCTGCTGGCCAAGAGCAGCAAGTTAAAGCTCTGTTACTGAGCACTGAGGCCCATGGATGTGCCGGCAGGGGCAGGGAGATGGTGATCCCAGTGTGCCTTATCCAGCACTGGCATAAAAACCTTCCAGGCTGGGCAGCTGGGAACACAACGAGAAGCAGCTTCTTAAACACGGAGCCTCCTTCAGAGCTGGGGGTTCGGGGCATTGGCTCTCCTGGCCAGCAGCCAGGAAACCACCTTTCAAAAGACTTAAACCTGCCACATTTTGGTCAGAACAGTGTTCTTGGGAACAGTATTAACAGTTTGGACTCAAAAAGCAAATGCCAAGTGCTCGCTCACTAGCACTCCCAATATCTCTCTTCCTCTATTTTTTATTTATTTTTTTGGAAAAGCGTCATCAGGACAAATACGGTTACTCGGGGAAAGTTGCCTGCCAAAATGGCAGCTTCAACATTGTGTTTTGCCCCATAGTGGCCAGAAATAAATAATTGCAGAGCTTTGAGGAACGTGTTTCATAAAGCAAGGAGCGAAGCGGAAGCCCTGGCACCCACTGCAGTGCCCTGCAAAGCACCGCGGCTGCGGCAGCTTCCAGGCCGCTTCGCACACGGCCTCACCCGCGCGGCACCATCCGCGCTCCCCCGACACAGCACACACTTAGTTTAAAATCATGCTACTCTTCAGACAAAAAAAGCATATTGCTGCTTGTATGATTTCATATACTGTGAGCTTTAAGGCATGGATATTTATTCTATTTTAATCAACTAATCAAAGACAGAAGAAGGTTTACAGCTTATGGTAAGAGGCCAGTCTGAAAACCAGGATTTGCTTTTACCAATATTGCAAAACCAACTACATCTATTATGTAGTTACAGAACCCTGTGGCAAATCTTTCTCTCTAGCCTACTAAAAATTGGCTAGAACAAGGATCAAATTAAAACAAAATTCATGAAATCTACACATCTAATGATAAATCTCTGCAAATAGTCACCAACTTCCCACTAGAAAACCATGTTTCCAAAACCAGATCTACCTGCCAGTTAATGGCACAGAAATGAGAGACCATTTAATAGAGCAGAACACAAAACAAAGTTCAAGTTAAGACAACTCTGCCAGCTAAGTTGAGCACATGAATTTGCAAATAAAAATATGCACTTTTATACTCATGCTGCACTCCAAGGTCACAATAGAGTCAAAATAGGATCATTATTAAGTGCAACAAGCTAATAATGATGAGCTTCATTTGTATGCAATAACAAAAACTTGATTTCTGGTTTATATTTTCAATTCAGACTGTTTTTCACATCATTAAGGAGCCAGAATACATCAAGGAAACAAAATCCACTCTAGATCCCTTCCCCCCGTATTTGTTCTGGCACACACGTGACACTTCTGCCCTTGATTGTCAGCTCTTTTTTTAATATTACTCAGATTTTGGTTTACTTACCCAAGCAGCATTTCTTTTCTTTAAAGATATATTACATATGTAATATTTGCACTTTATTTCTTGTATCACCAATCATCATACTTTATAATTGCTACATTATAATTTGCTACCCTGATATTTAAATGTCACCGTCACATCCAGCATTTCCTTCCACAGCTGTTTGTTTCTTGGTTTACAAGTAAGACTTCTAAGCCTTCCTCTTCCATTACCAGAATTTGAGAATATCATTCATATGAAGACAGCTAATTTAAAGGAAGATCACAATTTGCCCTGGTCCACCAATACTCATTCAAAATTAGACACTATGGTGCATAGTCAGTCTGAACAAGCTGCTGTTTATTCCTGGCAAAGATATGAATGATTTACAGGCTTGCAAGCAGATCACTTTCTAAACCTTTCCCCCCATAAAGTGGTTCAGCAGCATTGCAGACTTCCTCCCATTCACAAGCCACACAAGGAACTTAACAGCAAGTCTCAGCCTGCTTGTTTTAAGACTGGTCTAAGAGCCACAAGGAGATGTTTAATCTACGACTCCCAAGCTGCAAGTGAGAAATGGAAACAGCCTTTTAAAGACAGCGGGTGACAATGAGGAAATGGTTGAGGAGGGAAGGGGCCTCCAAAGACCAAGTCTAGTCCAGGCTGCTCAGGACCCTGCCCCACAGTGTGGTGTTGGGCAGTGCCAGGGATGGGGCCTCCAGCCTCTCTAGGTGACCTGTTCCGATGTCCATGGTAAAGGGGGAGTTCAGACATAACCAGCTTCATGACAAAGATGAGGAGCACCCTGGAGACTGAGGAAAGCCTCTCCTCGTTTAGCCAAAATATAAGCTTTAACATTCATTGAATAAAATGTACATAGGCTTAACTAGCAATATGTGCTTAAGGTACTCAACCTGTATGAATAAATTCTAATGTCATTCTGTCTTTTCTGATGTCTTGCAAATAAAAATGGGTAAGTCTTAAAGGCACTGCTTAAGTGATAAGCTTATTTTTTAAACTTTTTAAATTTTTTTTGGAAAAGCAGAAATTTCTCCAGCAAACAGACCAACAACAAAAAACCCCAAACTATAGGGCTTCAACAACTGCAACTCTCTGTACCACAAAGTTCTGTGGTATATCATGATGGACTTCCACACTCACTTCTAAAGCCAAGCTGAGCATTACTTCATCAGGCATAATAAAAAATGCTAAGAAAGAGGGAAAAAAAAGGCATTTCCGACCTGCTCTCCTCCTCCTGCTTTCCTTCAACCTCTACTTTTCTGGCACTGACTGAAATCACTTGTGGTTGAACAGGATCAGAGCAGTGAGACATATCTATGTTATTCCCTGACTGTGAAAAAGAGAGGCTCTTTGCATTACACGCAGAACAGTTATTTTTTGACATAAATAACATTTGTGTCAAGTAGCTGAAAGAAAACGTTAAGACATGTTCAACTATGTCACTAGAAAAGGCCAAGTAAGTAAATCACAACACCGCTGAACTCGCACAGCTCCTACCTTCATAGGAAGATTTTAACAGCTTCTAGAGTCAGGAACATTAAACAACTTAGAGATTTAAAAAATCGTTGAGAATCGAATAGCAAATACTATCTCAAATTAGCAAAACAAAAGAATTCTCTAAGTAATAATTTGCTACTTAGAAAGAAAACAGTTTTAATTTTCTTTGTCCTTGTTGGTGTTAGAGGACCACAGTGTGGCTCAGTACTTTGCATAGAAGCTATGCTGCGGTGTATGATTTCCAAATTATTGTTGGACAACATGACTGGAACATCTCCATCAATAACTATAAAAACAAATCAAAACATTCTAGATAACAAATGGAAAGAAAAATCACCACCACAGGATTTTAGATGAGGAAATCAGCAAAAGACACAGAAAAAAATGTTACTGTGGACCAGACAAGATATACTGGCTATTAAAAAATGTCTTGAAGAGTAGGATGATATAACCAAGCAGGTGTCACTGCGATCAGCATATGTTATTTTGCTCAGGCTGGTCACCTACACAAGTCACCTAAGTGTGCCTGGACAGATGGGAAACTCCACCAACTATTTAATGAGCGGCCTAACGGTCTCTAACAAGACGTACAGTATGACATCTGAAAATTATTCCAGGTTTTAAAAGGGAAAGGAATTTACCCCCAAAACATTTAACTTCTGTTAAGCTAAGAGAACTAAAGCTAAGCCATCAAGTTTGACTTAACACACAACTTACGCCAAGTAGAGAAACCTAACAAGTTTATGAAGATTAACAGAATCATAAAGGACAAAGATACTCTTTAATACCCAAGAATAGCAGCTATAGGCATAAAGCAGATTGAAAAAATACAAATAATACAAACTATCTATCTCCTCGTTAAAAAAATGTTGTATTTTTCCTAGGTTAGTGCATAGTTACCAACCTCAATACCACTTTGTCTGGCTAGTTTCACAGCCGTGTTGTAGTAGCCACAGCGCAGGAGATGCTCCACCATCATCCGATCCATGCGTTTCTTCTTCCACATGTTTGCAGCAGCTGGCTGGTCACTACTGTGCTCTTTCAAGTGTTCAATCCTACGTTTGCAGAGCTTTGCACTCTCATCTTCAGCCTGGATCGATTCAACCGCCTAAGTAGTAACAATTATAAGGAAAAAAGTAATAGCTACTAGAATTTTCAACTCTATAAACAGTTGCTTTTAAAGCAGTATCTAAGCCTTACTAATAGAATGGCTGGTAAACATTCTTTACATCTTGCACAAGTGCTTTCAGTAACATTTTTCTCCCCCTCAAAGACACTTACTGTGGTAACACATAAGTTGCAGCGTGCTTGGAGGTTCTCACACATCAATACAAACTTTGAGGCAGCTCAGATAAGCATTGGAAGCATATCCCTCTCAAATCAATCCTGCTTTTTCCTGGCTAGTATGCAGTTAGTCCAAAAAAAAAAAAAAAAAAAAAAAAAAAAGGATCAAGTGTCAAACAGCAGCCTCAATTGCTGTAATAGTCTGCAAGGAGCTTTGAGAAGCTTTACAGCTGTGTGGTCCAAACAGCACAAACTCATGGGTTTGCCTACAACCTATACATGCTTCCTCCTCAACCAGCTGTAATACTGGCTAAGTACGGGGGGAGACTTGGGGAAAACAGTGCAGAACAAAGCCACATTACTGCTAATCAGCTGGAATTCTTTTAATCAATCTCTGCATTAATCAAAGAGGTATCAACATTTAACCTTTCAGCATCTTTCTTGAATTCAAGGAACTCACAGCATTTTAATACTAAATACCTCTTCATTCAACTAGTAAGTTACACAAGTGTGTATTAAACTTTGCTATACGGGTAAGTATTATTTTACTTCTAGCACTCTGGAAACATCCTGGATTCAGGTAACAAAACTACCTGCATAGCCATGTTGGTTGTTGGGTTGTGTTTGTTTTAAACAACTCCTGCCTTAGAGTAAGTGGTGACTTTAAACTCACTAACACATGTTTGAAAACCTAAATGGCCACGGCAACAAGAAAATCAAATTTTGTTGGCACATTTGCCAGCCAACATCACAGATTAAACACCTTGGGGGAGCTTTGGCAGCCCGCACAGCACCCCATGTTATGTTATGTCCCCCTACAAGTACTCAAGCTATGCCGGCTGCAGCATCATCCATGATATGGGTGTCACCACAGTCCAAAAGCACAGGTCGATCCCAGGTGCTTTTACTAATCATGTCATTTAAAGACTTCTCCTTGGAGAATAAATATTTGAAACGCAAACAACTGAATAAGAACTTATGCAAGAAAAAACTCCGAAACATTTGCCCCCTTTTTAGGTCTGGCTCTAGTCTGGTTCTTTGTATAAAACTCAAGTATTTATATATACAAAAATGTTTTAGCTAAAACTCATTACATCTTCAGAAGACTTATTTTTCCATGAAATTTACTTTTGTTTCGCAACATTAACAGCAATTTGTTTTGTGTGAGCTTTTCTATTAAGCAAAGAAACACTAACCTGAGTCAAAATTCACTTTTAATTGTTAGGTATCTAGAGCATTATCAGGTGTGGAAAAAAAAATTCAGAATACCACTGGGAGAATTTAGGGCAAATAAGCACAAAGGCCTTCCCATTCCTAAGAGCATGTGACTCCTCTTATTTGGGTTTTGTATCTGGATTTATAAAGCCTGTACTGTTTCAATCCTCCTAGTGCCTTCAGAAAGGCTGCAGAGATCTTTTTCTAAGCCCTTGGATGCAAATATTACTATCTGGACATGCCTTGTTGGACATGAATAGCACATGCTTGAAGGAACAAGCACGTTAAAGAATATGAAGGGAAAACAAAAAGCTAATTTTCAGAACCCAATAAAAACTGTTCTGGTATAGAAAAGCAAGCAGGGTGTTAAAGAAAAGAACCCTCTAAGTCCATGATGGCCACCTCAGCAGTTCACCAGATCCCTGGCTGTAAAAAGGAAGAAACAGAGACCCCACTTGGATCCAAAGGCCCCATGGAAAATTACTACACTTTGCTCCAGGCAGAGCCTACAGAGAAGACAACCGGAGCTGCGAGTTCGGGGCAGGAGCCAGACCGCTGCATTTCAGAGGACTTCACTGTCTGAGCAGATTTCTTGTTTGTCCATTGTCCTTTCCGGACAGCTGGGAGACTCCCCACAGGCTCCCGGGCAGTCAGAAACAAACAAGCAACAACTAAAAATGGAGCTTTGCACCGAAAACATTCAGCAATGCCTTCAGACACATCCCTGCAGCCAGACAAGGCTTGGCAAGAGCATAACTTACTCCTCCACATCATCATATATCTACAAGCAATATCTGCTAACACCTCTTTCCGAAACAGCAGTCTTTTTGGCAAATGCCAAAGTGAAGAAAACACATGTTTCAGGACCTCCAAATTCAGACAGCAAATACGAAAACAGTAATTAGATTTAAGACTGCCTTCGTGGACTGGCTTTTCAGCACCTGACTAACCTGTCCAGGCAGAAACCTCCAAATCAGCATGCATGACAGCATTACTTTCATGTTACGAACCTCTAAGATACTTTGACATTAGACATGAAGTCTTCTTTTAAATAACCAATTGATATAAATCTTAAGTTTTAACGAAACACCTCTGCTTCCTTTTGTTTTATTTTCACATAATTACTCTAAAGCAGGGCACAAAAGCTATTTGCATCCAAAAGGATGGCTTACACTATACACTGTTTTTAATTTATTCTTAGAAAAAAAACATGAACGGAAATGTGACAAGGGCCTGAAAGCTTGGCTATGTTTTAGACAAATGCTGGAGCTTAACAGTTAGAACAACTTCTCTGCTCTCATTAACATTCTCTAGGAACTTTCAAGCCTGAAATTTTAGTATTAAAAAAGAGTGTTCAGATAACACTCCTGAGCAATTTCTGCAAAGAAGCCTCAACACTGCATACATCTCTGCTGGAGTTGCACAGTTTCCAAACTCATCTTCTAGCTGGTTTTCCCCATGAAGTGATCAGTTAAAGTAAACTGCACAGACCTTTCCATTTGCCAACAAGAAATGGATACAAATTGATTCATTTGCCTCTGAGGCAAGAAATACTTTTTTAGGGCTCTAAGTGTATATTCATATTACACCAACTGAGATTCATTAGAGTTAATCATGAACTCCTAGTCAAATTTTGTAAGCACAAATGAAGCAAGATACAGGATGTTTTGATATTTTGGGAGCATTCTCAGGCCTTTGTTTTTAGTGCCATTAACACTTGTAGCTTGAAAGGAAAACTTAAGGGCATTATATTGCAGAAGACTTCTGCTGTTAACTTGGCAAAAACAAAGTGATCCTAAGGGCCACCTACCTTTCTTTTCAGGACACTGAGTTTTTCTACTACTCCATCGAGGAGACTAACAACTGAATCCACAGCGGGACAGCTGCTCAGCGTCTTCTCCAGCTCTGCAACCACCATCGTGACGTGGCTCGTCTCCCGGTCAATGTTCTTCTGGGCAGCTCGGAAACGTTTGTTCAGCGTTTCGTACGGCACCTGAATGAGCAGTATCAGCTCGTTAGAATTTGTGTGTCAAAAAAATACAGGAACCACAGTGTATACAAAAACACTGATATTTAAGAGGACTCGTTTTATTTGATGCAGTTAAAAGAACACCTAAGTTTCAGGACAATAGATATTACTAGTTGAGCTTCAGTTCTTACACCAAAGCCTTTATTTAAGTTCTCTCAGCAAATAGGTGACACTTCAGAGGACCATGACCTAACAGGGACGGAAAATAAAAGCTTAGACAGATAATTTTCCAATACCAACGTCCCCTATCCTCCTTTGTAGCCATTCTGAAGCACTAAGGGAAACAGATCAGGGAGCACAGAAAGCGTAAATGTGCATTTATAAATGAAAGCTACAAATAAGGGATCATCCTTCAGAACATGACTTTTTAAACAGATTTATTTTCCTTGTGAGTGAGTGTACAAAAGAAAATTTGTTAGAAAAGTCACGTCGTACCTGACTAGAAAAAAAAGTTATACACAGTACTCCAGTAGCTAAGGAAATAAGAAGTCTACCCACTTCTTTCCACAAAGGGCCAATTTTTAGTATTAGCTCTAGCAGTATCATAAGTGCCAAGAAAAGCTGCAGGTAAGTAAGGTTTCTTTTAGTGAAAAGGTCTACACAGCACAACCCTAACAGACAGTTAAATTCCTCTACAACTCCGTAATATGGAGCCATGCAGGTGTCGGAGCTGTCCTCCTACTTGTCCCATGCCTTCATCATCACCCATATCAAACTGCTATCGACAGCCACTAGCAACACCAAGGGATGAGGGGAATCTAGAGCCTTATCCAGTATTTCAGATAGTAAGTCAAAGAAACTTACTCCCATTAAACTGCTCCCACGATGTTACTTCCACAAGAGAGAGTCGAACTACTTTAAACAACAAATTCTACTATTTCTGAGCTCCAGTGGTAACAGGAATTTTGGAACTAAAAACATTCCAGTGTACATAATACAGATGAAATATATAAGGCAAATAGTTTATCTATGGATTTTTTTTAATCTTAAAACAACTTATGAGGTCTTCTGTAGTTCTGACAGCCTTGCTAGCTAAATCATGGCTTTGATCAACAGAACAGCAAATAACCAGATTCCACATATTGAAGCGAACGAAGGAAACTCTCATCACAGTGTTGTGCTTGATACACATATCATGCATATGTTTGATTATAGATCACTCAAATATATCCCTTCTAATCAATTATATAAAGTTTCCTTCTATTCCTTCTGATGTTCAGACAGTAAATCCTGGAACTGTGCTCTCCTTTTGGGCTCCAGAAGGAAGGACGATGCTACACAACCACCACATGGAGAACTGGATTATGCTCAGAATAGGGAAGGTGAAACAGAGCACTTGCCTCCCAAACCTCTGCACACCCACAAAAGCTCCTACCACCTCCAGTAGAGGCCTAACACAAGGAGGTTCCCGATGAGATACAAAGGGGATTCTCTTTCACTCAGAAGAGCAAAAACAGTGTACGAGATGTTTCAGGCATCTCAAACTAGGATGAAAAGATGGAACAACCCTTTACCACAAGTAATATCAGACTAAAACAACTTTTTCCTTCCCATCCTCCCCCAAAACCCCTCCACCACACAACCCCAACAAACTGAAACCAGATTAAAACAAACAAACAAAAAAAATCACAGTTTAAGTTGGCACGAACAGCCTTTAAGTCCTTATATAACCATCTTTTATTCTGTGTTTGGTTCTTATTTTCCTTCTCTGTTTCCAAAGACAAGATGAAAGCTTTGGAGCTGCACAGATCAAACAGGTGTCTGTGCAGGGATTATTTCCAAACTTTCAGGCAGGAAAGCTTGTCTCTCCAACTGCAAAGTTTGGTGCCAGACAGCACCAGGACAGCTTCCGTCTCCTTTTTTTTCCCCCAACTTGTCTTAGAATCAATTGAAATTTCTTCCTTCAGTTACTTTCATCTACTGTGCTTAATTTCTGCAAGAATTCTGCTAATGAGCTTTCCACACCACTCTGGAGAGTTGCTTCAGTCAAAGCTGCCAGAAGTTGCTATTGATCTGAGGTATCTCAGCGTGACTACCTAATCTGAAACAGGGTTTTTCAGAACACTCCGTGCAGCAATCAATGCAATTGGACACAAATCTGGTCAGTTTGAAAATCTTGGCCCCAATCTCCTTTTCCTTAGTCTCTTATCTGCACAAGAGCAGTAACACTTCCTGCTTCCCATGCTCTGGCTCTTTGGCATGCAGATCTCTGGCACAGCCCGTGTCCCTGGGACATTCACAACAGCCGGGCCTTGGATCTCCACTGACATTCGTAGATATCATTTATATCGTGATGAGGTGCATGACATTTTTCAAGTAGGCTCATCCTTTTCCTTTTTTCCCCCCCAAAGATTTGAAGACTCAGTGCTGAAGAGCCTAGAGGTTTTGGTCTGTTATTCACTACATAAATCTATAGCTAAACATAACTTTCAGGTGATATTTCAAAGAAAAATGACTTAGAATATTTACTATCAATTTATCAGCTGCAAATATTCTTTACCAAAGGTTTTTGTAACTTGGAGTGACACATTTGTCACTATAGATACAGTAGTTTTTCCAAAAAAAAAAAAAAAAAAAAAAAAGCTCTATTCAGATACAGCTTTCACACTTACTTAAAAGGACTAAATCCTACAAATGCCAGAATTCAGAAATTGCCATTGCTCAGTTCCTTTGAGAGCACCTCGCCCAGGCTCTGCAGCTTGATCCTTTGATTCTTCAATGCTTATACAGCATCTGAAGCCCAGGAAAGAGCCCATCTCCTCCAAGTGGTTTGCTTTATCACAGAATTCTTTAAAGTTATAGTCACTATAGCAGTAAGCTTATTTCTTCCTCTAATAAGGAAAGTATCTGCAATAAGGTAAGTAAGTAGAGGAAAAAAGTAAAGCAGCAGTGCTTTGGAAAAGGCAATTCTGAGAAGTTTCTAGCTTACAGTTCACTTTATTCCCAGGTATTACAGTATCCAAACCTGGATTACACAACTATTCCTCCTTAAGAACAGGATTGGTCTGCAGAACACAGCCCTGGAATCACTGCTTTAAAGGCACAGGATACAGGGAAAATGGAGAATAAAAAGAATAACAAAAAGCACATTAAGAATTTTGAAGTAATGTTGTAAGAACCTAAAGAAACCCACTCTAGCAAAGCTCAACAGCAACTTCTGCTCATGAGAGCCACCTCAGCTGCCTCGTGCCAGGAGCACACGTGAGGATACAGAGCACAGATGCAGAACATCGGCAGGTAGCACACAGGGTCAGCATCAGTGATCGAGCCCACTTCTTGTTCACTGGCTTCCCCAGCTGCAGATGCACTGTCCTGCTAAAGTACGTACCGGAACAGGACCAGCTTGAGTCAAAACTTATTTTCATTAGGTTTAAGTTATAACAGCCTATGCAACTGAAAAAATAAAGAAACAAAGAAACAAAACAGCTTTTTCCACTATAAAAATACTACTAATGAAAGTCCTTTGATTAGGGACTTCTGCAAGCATGCAGTGCTGGACTAACCCAGAGATAACAGGATAACCTGGCACAAACATTTTCATAGAACCGTAGAATCCTTAAGGTTGGAAGGGACCTTTAGAGCTCACCTAGCTCAACACCCCTGCATATGCAGGGTCACCTAGAGCACGTGGGTTGCCAGCAGTTACTTCGGGCGTCAGGATACCCGGCTGTGCTCTCCCCAAGCGTGCTGTGACAACCTCCAGTTTTAGAGCCTGGGCATGGGAAAGGAGCCTCCTTGGTCTAAAAGCTTAGAGACCTGCCCAAAGAGCTCCACCACGGCTGGGCAGTTGTGTTGAGGGAGAAGGAAACAGCAAAGGCAGGAGTTGGTCAGCAGCTGCTTTTAACAGGACACGTAACAAGACGAGGGTGTTATTAATTGCTGGGCCTTCGGCCCACCCCCAGTTTGCTTCCAGCACATAAATGCCAAAAAGGCAGCAGGGCAGGAATGACTCGTTCTAAAGTCATGAAGGACATGGTGGCTAAAACAGGTGGTTCAAATTATGCAACTGTAGATAATACTTCCTTTTATAAGGCAGAGAAAATTTAGATTTGAGTATCTTTAAGCATACTGAAATTATTCACTAAATATTTCTACCAAATTCGCAACAAGCCATTTACTATGTGAGACTTTCTTGGTTCTTCCGAACACATATTAAAATTAGAAAACGTTAAGTATTAAACGTTTGCATATATTGTAACATGATAGTCAACAAGTTCTATTACATTTAACAAACTGTAGGTAGTTATTAACAGCCTATTAAAAAAAGTATCTAAAGATCATGAAGTTGAACTGGTTAACCCCTTACCCAGCAGCACACGATGTATTGCAAGCTTTATTTTCACAGTCACTATCAAGCAATTTAATGACATTTTTTTATTTTTCTCCTTAATTTTCTACATACATCTACAGGTACATATCGAGTACTCTCTGTCCATGAATCAGATAAAGAGAAACAGACTGCCCATAAATACTCTGAGCTCAGCCAAGCTCTCCTCTACATGCTCAGAAACCAGCTTTAGGCACACGCCATAGGGAGGTATCATTTATGGTCTTGAACAATACAGGAAGGCAGAGCAAAACCCAAGTCACTTTCCCTTCACAGAAGTTTCTTAATTACAATGGTCAAGGCTTAATTAACCCCCATTCCCTCAGTGGCATTTACTTGGTAACGGTCAGATAACCACACTGGACTTTCTGATGCTGCTTTTAGCATCCTGAATTCCGCTAAGCAGCTTAAGGGAATCCCAGGAACGCTGCAAAGTTTCAGCATTAACACACAGCCCAGCACCTGTGTTAAAGAAAGTGCTTCTCATTCATCAAGCATTTTGGTTTCTGAACACAGTGAAGATAGTCCCAAGTGGAACGCGCTGCAACAGAGCAAGAACACGGAGACAAAAAGAAAGATTAGCTGGGGCAACATCTTCTGGGCAGAAATGATGCCAGCTCCACCCAGCCATGATGGGGAAAAGCATTCGGTGCCACAGCTGCTCGGCTGAAAAGCCAGCACCAATACTCAACCATCAGGGCCCTTGTATTCAACCACTTCACTCAGCTGCAGTTCAGCCTAGTCAGCAGCTAATGACAAGGGCTTTGTAAGCTCATTAGCAGCACAGGGAAGATGAAGAAAAACTATCTACAGAATGGAGTGGGTGACCTAGCAAGAAAGGACAATTGAGTCAGCCCTAAATGCAGGATCCTGCTCCAAGCAAAAAATAAAAGGCCATGATGGAAATGGTAGGGATCTATAAATCCATGGAAGTAGAATGTAGGATACTGATGGTGGCACTGCAAGGCTGCTCTTATTTTGCTTTTATGGTCATGGTGATAAAGGAAGTCCTCAATGACTGTATCATGCCTCTCCCAAGAAGAAAAGGAGGAGGATCAGGAAAGCTGTTCCTCTGAGGAAGTGAGCTGATCAAGAAGTTCCTGGAAAAATTAAGGAACAAGTTTTGACAGAAGCCATTTCCAAGCTCAAAGATGACTGGCAATAGCCAGCATAGGTTCACCATGAACAAACTAGCCCAGACACCCTGTTTGTTTCCTGTGATGAGATGACTACTTGTGAAAGACAGGAGAGCACTAGCACTCTTGCTAAGCCCAGCAAGGTCTACGACACGGTCTCCCTTGATACCCTTGTAGCCAGACTGAGGAAGCATGGGCTGGATGGTCAGAATACAGCATGGCTGAAGAACAGGCTGAAAAGCCAGACTCAAAGAATAACAGTTAATGGTTTAAGATCCAACTGGTGGGCAGTTATAAGTACTATTTGATTTCTGAGGAGTGCTACCAGCTTCAATATCATTTTCATCATCAACCAGCTGCAAACTGTGACCAAACATCTCATCACTAAGTCCAGAAAGGACAAGAAACTGGGGGAGTCCTAGTCTCTGTCACAGACTTGCCCTGCCATGGTGGAGTCGAGGGTAGAAAGGCCACAGGCTACTTCATTCCCATAAACTCCGCTTGTTGTCGCTGACCTGCAGAATTTCAGCACCCCGCAGCATCCTGTGGTGAGGCATTTCACAGCCTTAGGCACTGTGTGAAGAAACGTTTCTTTGTTTTTGAACTGTTATCTGCTGGCCTTAGCTGACACCCTTTTGTTCTTGTTTCGGGAAGAAAAAGGGAACTTTCACTCTCCCCACTCTTCATGTTGTCTCTTTCAAGGTTGTAAGAGCTCTGACTCATTCCTTCAAGATAATCATTCTTTTTGCCCTTCTGTGAACCTTCTACTGGTCCTTTTTCAACTTAAGAGAAGAGAGAGAACAAGAATAACATCTACTATTCAAGCAAGTGACAAACCACAAATTCTTACAGCTGAATAACGAAGCTCTCCATTTTTCCACTTTCCCACTCATCTTGGTGACAATTTTGTCCCTATTAAGCTGATTGTTCCCAGAAAACATTCACTACAAACCTCCAGATCTCATCTAGTAATAATAATTTCAGCTAATTATTTCACACACAAGATTAGGATAGTCTTCTCTTCCACTATACTTAACTATATTATTCTACATTTACCTATACCAATTTTTACCTACTCCTTAAGCCTTGTATGCCTTCTATGATGCTTTACACTTGGGTCTTGCTCTTGTTTGTGACACCAACACCACCAATCCTGGCACAGAACCCGAACAGGAACCTCCTTCCGTTTTCAGAGACTGGCTACTAATTCTTAATGCTCATTTCCCATCTCCTGGCCAGTGCCCCAGGCACGCAAGGGCTTCCTTTCTTATTTAAGTGTTCCTAGGGGGTCCTGGTAAGGGACGGTTCCAAAAAGCATTCACTAGCATGAAAAGACCATTAACAAAATCTCCCTTTCTCAAATTATTATTTTTTCAAAGTAGTTCAATACTTTCACCTGAAAGGACTCTCCTTTACAAGAGTCCTTAACTATTGTCTATTATCCCATATTTACTCACACAGGACAGTACTTCTGCATCAATCAATATGCTGTTCACTGGAATGAAATCTGTACTAAGCTCCCTACTAAAGCTTTACTTAAGAACACTGAAACAAAATCTGTTTTGTCCTCCTGGGGGAGGGAAACAAACAAACAAACAAACAAAACCCTCATGCATTGAAGAAAAACACATTTAGCAGCAGCAAATATAGAATTATGGGGAGGACTGGATACAGGAGAAATGGATCTTTGCAGAGATAAGTAAGCTGATTTATAAATTACAGTTGCATCCCCCATTCCTACTTGAGAGTTTACCTTAATGTAATTCTACTACATAAACTACAGGTACGGGCCAACAAGTTTTTCTGAACTGTGACACAGTCAAACTGAAAGAATAAACTGCACATATTTCTTTCGTAATCAGTATTTTGTGAAAAATCCATGCCTGAGCAAAAACAAGCCCAAATACAAATCTGCTATTCACCCGTGTTCAACTTATGCTAGTCCTTTATCACAAGTAGCTCTCACACTGCTCTGGGATCACATGTACCACATGATCACACAAACACCCAAAATTCTCTCCTTCCTTGGCAGGACTGAGAATAAAGGAGCAAAATAAAACAGAAGTCAAAGCTCACAAAAGGTAAATCATTCTACCAGGTCAGAACGCTAAAGCAGTTTCTACTCAGTGACTGCACTGGACTTTATAGAGAAGAATATATAGTTTGCATATAAGAGAAAGAAATATGAGAGTAAGTCCAATTTGTGTTATCACTCAGTTGTTTGCAATTAAAGAGTAGTACTTCAGAAAGAAAAGTCACAAATGGAAGGAAAAATTATTTTGCACTTCTGTAAATGAAAGTAGATCCATTAATCTTCCCTCAGTCTCCTGCTAGTAGGAATTTTCAAAGATTAATTTCTAAAAGCTCTGATTTTGGCAGAGCATCCACACAGGCTGCATAAAGATGTGTTTTACACAGGTTTGCAGTTCCGTAAAAAGAACATCTGATTTCCCCCATCTCCGGGGAGAGAGGTTAACCACGTCTAACTTTATGGCAGTACCAACTCACATGCAGGAAAGTTATCCACAAAGTCAAGACACAAGTTATATCTGCAGGAATACTTATTTCACACTATAATTTTTGGTCTGAAAGCAAGTGAAACTCCTTGCCACACAAAACATACAGTAGCAAAACACAGAAATACTTGCATTGCATGTTTTTTTCAAATGATCGCCATCATGGGCATAGGGGTACTCAAAATAGATATTTTTAGAGCTTTGATGCATGTGAAGTCAGCTGGGGGAGGCAGAAAGAAGATTTAAGAAAAATAAGAGTCCTACCAGCTTAGGTGGGGAAAACAATTACAGAACTATGCTCTCCTTTCAAGGGCCAGAAGGAAAGGTGCTTCCTCTTCTCAACTATGTTAGCTTATAAAACCTAGAAAGTGCCAGAGATTTGCATAAATCTACAGGTCTCCAAGTTCAATCAATCAGGAAGAGATCTAAGTGAGCTTTTGCAAACTGTATATATGCTATTTTAATGTAAAATTTTAAGCTTGGCCATGGATAGGTAGAGAAGAGAAAGTGGGAAGCAAAGTGATGAAACTTTTTCAAAAAACAGAAGCAAAGACACATAGCCCTATGTTATGCAAGAGGAAACTAAGTAGGGAGAACTTGAATAAATAAATAAAGCATTATGAATAAAGCATTTCCTAAGTAACTTAAAAACAAGAGTAAGTATCAGAACTTGTGACTTGGCAAAGAAACACCTTTGAGCATGGAGCTGTTTCCTCCAGACCAAAGTAGTTCCTCATGCTCACCATCAACGTAACAGAAGGTACAAATACGACATATGATGAGATCTGAAAAAAAAGGGGCAGGCTGTAGTAAATTATTGTACATTCTCCCTCAAAGGGATTAAAGCACTTCTAAGTGGAATTACTGAAATACTTAATATTAAGATTATTTATTTCTTCATCTGGATTTCTTGCAACTATTTCAGAGTTCAGCTGGCATCATAAATCACTGAACTCACCTAGAAATGAGAACTATATCACCACCTATTTGCAGAAGGAATACTGAATTGTAATTCCCTTCAAGTAATGTTTTTGCCAATTTTACGTAAAATTGGAAAAAAAAGGAAAGAAAGTTAAGATAAAGGATAAGTAGTGTATTTCAGAAATGCAAGACCTAGAAAAATGGATAGATCTAGGTTTAAGTACATACAAACATGAATATAAATTCTCAGAGAGTTTATTCACAAATCAAAAGACACAAAACGATTTCATAAGCCTCCATTGAGTTGGAGATTATTTGGGCTGTCTTTAATTATAAAATATTAATGCTTTTTAAAACATTCTTCATGTTTTTAAAGTGTAAGGCCTAACACAAGTATAAACATGGCAGCTTTTCAACAGTATTGGACTCTTTAGAGCAGCTGTATCTAGGAAGAAAACATCATTATAATACTCAGAACTGCTAATTTAGCACAGGACAGAATTAATGGTGAAAAATTTTCAACTGTCCATCTGTTATCTAAAAATGTTTACACAAGAGATGCAATTATAGTATCTTAAAATATTATCCTTTGATACAAACTGCTAGTACATAGTACTAGTACTTCTGGCTACATACCTATATACATTAGGAATCTCTGCACAAGTTCTTGATCAACAAAATTCATCAAATGCTTTACAAAAGCCATTTTATGCTTATATAACAGTCTTGCCCCCTTACATAAGCAAATTGACAGCCATTTTAGAGCGCTGCCTCAAGGCACACTGAGGACAGAGACCAGTCACTCATCACACTCGTTTGTAGCTGCCACTCTTTGAAAGAATTTTTTTCCTTTTCTCCTTTTAATAGAAATATTTGAGTACAAAGGAAAAGCTAAGCATTCCCCTGTCCAAAGGGTCAGCTCAGTTGCTAAGCTAAGGTCACACAGCAGCTCTGTGCTCAGAGCAAGTCCCTCCACTTGTTTAGGCCCTTTTTTCTTCTCTAAATATTTGTTCAGTTTAATCATAGTGTCACCTCTAAAATGAAAGAGTACATCCTCCTTTGTGCTTATAGAGTCCAAACACCATGATATTGGCTGTAACATTTAGGCTATGGAACCTTTCTCCAACATGCTGCTCCCAAAATAATCTATTCCAGCTGAAGTAGGAGGATTTCACCAAACCATTTAGGGTTATGGGTTCAGCAGTTCAATAGTAGAAAATATGACTGATCACAATTCTATCTGATATATCATCTCAAGTAATTGAGTTCTTATTGAAGTTCATAACATCTTTTGCAACTAGATTTTACCTACTGATCACTCTCAAAATGAAAGCTGAGAAGAATCAAGTAGTGAAGTTGTTAGATCTACCAGATATTGTAACATCACAGTAAAACTTTCCTTGACTTAAATAAGCTAAGGCACCTTAGACTGGATTAGATAATCCTCAATACAGCCTATTTCCTAGTCTGAGTAAGTAAGCGCTTCCATATAGTGTATATTCAAGATACAAGCTACAGAAGCCCAATAACGTAATGAACACAACTTGCTAAGCTTACAAGGACTATGGATTTTACCAGAACATCCTGTTAGTAAGTAAACATTGGCCAAAACAATTGGCAGGATCATGGTGATTAGTGTATGAACTACAAGAAAAATGTAGGAAGGATTTAGAAAGTTGAGAGATAAGATTTAAAAAAAAAAAAAAAAAAAAACAAACAGACAGTGGGTGGTCCGTAACAGACCAGGAACAGACTCCAGTTTTATCACAGAAAGCTGTGAACATTTGCTACCTATGAATGCTACGAAATGATAGTTTCAAGCATTTACCAGATCATCTTTACTTCTACTGTTCAGCTCAAGGGAGGAGGCGGGGGGAGAAAAAAAAAAAAAAAAAAAACCACGCACACACTATGTAGATAATCAAAGATTTCCCATATGTTTTGGTTTTACAATTACATTTCTAGACCTCCAGCATGCTAGCCACCATAAGGATGTAGTATTTCTCTATTAGAAGACTCACAGGAGCCAAACAGAGAGGATCACAGAGCAGTGTCCTGTGAGCTACGAAACAAGTACACCATGACTGTGAAGAGCAGTAACAATTTAGCACTGATGCTGAAGAACCTAGCAGGAGCTCTTCTGCAAAATGCTTGTAAATATTTGTCTTCAATATTTTCCTACAGGGACAATATTGCACTGATAAACACACAACATCTCTAGCTTACGCCAACACTACTATTTACTGGCTTTTATTGTGTTTTCTTCCTTCATTAATCACTGTAAAAAGTATTATACTGAGAGACGAGCAGCAGATAAACGAGCCTAAGTCTCTCTGAATCTGGCACCTACTTTAGTTGCTTTCTGAAGTACCATGATATCAGCATTTGCTTGGAACACAGCGGCACACGAGGCTGACTGCAAAAGACCAGCAGGACAAGGGATGTCACACTGGTTTGTTGACACGGACTCATGACTTGTCATGCTGCAAGAAGGGAAGTGTCAGGATGGACACTTAACACATAGTAAGCCAGGCAGAACCTCAGTTCTGAAGATGGGTCCAGTTTGACACAGGACAGTTCACTCGAACTAGCACAGAGTTGAGTTACCCATTCCCCGTCCTGCTTGACAAGCTATTCACAAGTCAGGCAGAGATCCTCTGTGCTGCTGCACGCTGATATTCTGGAGGTGCCCCATAGTGCTCTGCTACTCCTGTCCCCATCACAATCTGCCTGAACCACATTCATTGAATTGCTCTTGCTGATATCACCGTCGAAGTTTTCACATGACAGAAGTACGATAGGCCACTGGCACTACTTTTTGTCAAAGTAAAAAAACTGAGGCTAAAAAACAACAACTTATCTTTAAGCTTATAAGGGAAAAACAATATGAAATAGTACAATTGATCATTTTGCAATCAAAATAAATCTTGTGTCTTTTCTGATTTAATGGAAAAAGAAGCTGGCCTGAACCATTTCATGTGGTCATTAATGCCTTAGAAGATGGAACAGAGCACCCCTCAACAACCTGCACGTGACAGAATTAGGAGGGCTGTGACAGAAGCAGTGGTGTTGCTACACAGAGGGTCCTGGGCAGCCTGGGAAAGTGGGAACACAGGAACAGACAGGGAAAGTCCTGCAACGTACTTCACCTGGGGAAGAATAAAACCAGGCACCAGCATGTGCCAGGAGGCGGGCAGCAGGGAAGCAGCTGGGCACAAACTGCCCTACGAGTCCTGGTGGACAAAAGGAACACGAGTTTGGTGGGCCTGGTGACAGCAGCGGCCACAGAAGCATCCTGGGCTGCATTCGGATGAGCGGCACCACATCCCGAGCGCTGGCCCCGTTGTGGGCACCCCAACACAAGACACAGTCCAACTGCAGAGGAGGGCCTGGAGCAGAGGCCGAGAGGGCTGGAGCTGTTTAGCCTGGAAAAACAAGAAGGCTTGGGGGAATCTTATCAATGTGTGTAAATACTTGATAAGAGGTAGTAAAGAAACCAGCAGACTCTTCCCAGTGGCCCCCAGCAAAAGGGCAAGAGGCCACGGGACAAATTGAATTGCAAGAACTTACATTTGAACACAAGAAAACCCTTTCTTTCACGTGCTTTATTGAACATTATGTCCAGAGAAGTTTTGTGTTAAAACCAGAGCACAGAGCAAGGTCCTGAGCAACCTGCTCTAGGTTACCCTGCCTGGAGCAGAAGCTTAGATGATCCAAGGTCCCTTCCAACTTGGGCTATTCTGTGAACTCAGGTCAGAAACAACATACCCTTTGATCTACTCCCCTATCTGTTCCACTCTGTAACAATCAGATAAATATTTCCAGCAGAAATTAATACTGTATTAAACCTACTGCCAGTATTTTTCCTTCCCACAGCTGCCAACCCTTGAAGCCAACCAACAGCTCCGAGGAGGTGCTTAGCTCTCCTTCAGATGAGCTGCCTTTTAAAGCAACTCAGCCCTGCTAAGCCAAAGTTTACCAGAGCTCTCACCAGCCAGTAGCCCAGATAAGAGCATCTGGAGAAGTGCTCATCCCTATTTCCAGGTACTCCCTCTTCTCGGCTGGAGTTTTACTCTGGTCAATTAGCTAGCTCAGTCTAACAATTATTTATGCTTCTAAACATATGGACAAACTATCTGGTTTCCTGTCATCGCTTCTTTATTAGTGCTTCAGCAAAGAACTGTGACAACAATGTCGGCATTCACTCATTTTTTAAATCTCCAGCTTCCACATTATGTGCTTTCAGGAGAGACTAGCATAATTTCTACCATGCAGCTCTTCAGAAGAATAGCTGGTAACCTTCTTGTCCTTGACAAAGGGGCAAGGGAGACAGGCCAGAGGAGAACGGGAGAACAAAATATTCAAGTATTATTCTGTGCACTTAAACTGCTTCTCCAGATCCAGCTAAACAAGGCCATTCACTTTTTCTGAGCTGAACTACTGGTGAACAGCTGAAGCACTTCCACTCCTGAAGGGTCCACAATTCGTCTCTTGAAAAGGGATTTCCCTTTGCAGTTTTGAGCGCTCTCTCTTGCATGGAAGGCGCTCTGTGGAACATGCTGCAAGCACAGAGCTATTACACAACTATTATCTAGTGATGTTGGCATGAGGAAGTCAGAGGGAGGAAACAGGAAGGACATAAATACAAGTCTACGATCTTTTATATTTTAATCACATGAGGGAAAAATACCAATGCCCAAAGCTCTAAGAAAATATCTGAATTGTCACACTGGTAACCTCCCCCCCCCCCCCAAAAAAAAAAAAAAAAAAGCTATACATTAGTTTCACACGAGGTATTTGAATAAGCTAGAAATAAAAATTCACGGTCTCAGTCCCAGAGAGCTTTGGGCACAGAAGGGAGTAGGATTTGACAGTTCTGTGAACTTTAGGCCCAGCACTCATTTCCCCTTGCTGCCTTTTCACCTTCAGTACTAAAATGTTTTGATATATGACTCAGGAATATTTAAGGAGATGCATTTAAGAGATTTGAGCAGACTCTGTTCTGCCAGTTTGTTTTCTTTTTAACAAACAAACAAAAAAGATGCCGTTAAATACTACAGGAACAACCTTGAAGTTGAATGAATACTGAGAAGCATCAATAAACAACAGTTTTCCTAGGGAATTGTTTCAAGAGTTTCACTGCAAGGGTGTTTTTTCCCTATTTAAATATTTAATTTCCCAATTCTACAAACAACATTCCATTCTCTTCTGTATGTTTTGGTTAAGATTTTTGAGGGAAGAGCACTTAAGAAATATCTTAAGAATATGTCCAAAATAATCCCTACCTTTTAAATGGCTGGCACTGTGACAACTCATCTGAAGTCATAACCAACAAAACAAAAACTTGCTGATCCTCCCTGCCAGTAATTTCTCAGGAATGCAAGAAGCAGAGCTGTGATAACAACTTGCACACATCTAAAATGCAGTCTTAAAATGATCTTCTTACCATTAAATGCCATCACATTGTTCTGGCTGCAGAAGAACTAGAACACCCTTTAAGGATATCTTAGAATTTAAGCCTGATACTGTTAGATTTAAAGTATTTCAAACTGAAAAGAAAGAAGCTTTTGCATGTAAAATCAGAATCAACATTTTGTCCTCTTCCCTGCTGTCTGGAACCAAATGGAGCGCAGCAGAGAGGGTGGAGAACGCAGACATGCAGAGGAAGAACATGGCTAGAAACGCTGCAAAACAAACACAGCCCAACGCACACAGCACTTGGCGTGCACAAGTGCAGCATGAGCTCAGCACTGAAAAAGAAAGGAAAAAAGAAACTTCTCCTCGCACAGACACCTTCTGTACGCGAGGAAGCGCCGACACAAAGGATGCTAAATAAGTGTTTGGCAGCACAGCCCCTGCTCCCACCTCCCTCCTGCCGCTGCTGTCGCCGTACGTGCGATGCACCGGGAACAAAGCTCCGCACGGCTCCTGGAGCGCCGGCCCCGCGGGGCCCTCGGCGCCGGCCCGAGCCCTTCACTGCGCTGCAGCCCCCAGCTCGCCCTGCCCAGGGCCGCGACGCCCCCACGCTGCCCAGCCCCAAGTATTTCGCTTACCAAAAGGCCTCCAGCCTTTCCCCCCCACACGCACCGAGTGTGTTTCTCCCTTTATGCTCCTCAGCTCTTCTCCATCTTTAGGGAGAACCAAGGAATCGGGGAACCGTGTTCTGCCACCCCCTCCCTCGCCTCTCCCACGCCTCTTAACAACGCCACGTAGATGCTGCTAATCATCGGCGACGGGCGCTTGAAGCAGCGCTCGGCCTGAAAGGGCACGGTAATAACGATGACCATGACGATAAATATTATTATTAACACACCCGTGTTCGCAGGGCGCTCACCTCGTGCCCAGCGCGGCGCCGGGACCCACCTGCCCCCTCGGCCCCCTTTTCCTGCCGCCTCGGGGGCCGCCCCCGTCACCTCAGGGCGGGCGGCCCCGGGCGGAGCGGCCCGTCCTGAGCCCGTCCCCGGCCCTCGGGAGAGGGCGGGAAGGGAGGAGGGCGCCGAGCCCCGTCGGGGGGGACCCGGGGTGGGGAGTGGGGGGGCAAGACAAGCGCCCCGCTCCCCCTCGGCGCGGCCCCGGCGGGGCGACAGCGCCTCGGCTGCTGCTCGGGCCCACCGGACCCACCTTGAGCGTGGGGTATTCCTGCACCTTCAGGGTCATTGAGAGCTGAGCAGCGGACTCCTGCACCGCCATCTTGGCGCGGCGCAGCCTCCCCCCAGCCCTCCTCCCGCCCGCCCCGCCCGCGGAGCCACCTACCGCGCGCGCGGCACGCCGGGAAGCGCGGCACCGCCTCCGCCCCATGGCTAGTGCGCGCGGGCCGCACCAACGGGCGCGCCGCCCCTCGCCCCCCGCCGCCGCCGCTGCGTGGTACGCTCCGCGGGACAGGCCGACCCGCCAATAGCGGCGGCTCTTACGCACGTCCCCTCCCGTCCCGAGCGCTTTGATACCGCCTCCCCGGCTTGAGATGCCGCTCCTGATTGGCCCACCTGTGGGAGTGGGCGGGAGCGGCTGGCGGCCCGGACAAATCGAGTGGGATGACGCCGCCGCGGCGGGCGGGGCCTTCAGGGATTGATTGACACACGGTCGCAACGGAGAGGCCTTTGTCCTCGGCCAATCAGCGTCTGCGGCAGCACCGAAGTGGGCGGGACCTAAAAGTAAATTTTGCCGGTGACTCCGAAGCGGCCGTTTAACAACCCCCCTACAGGGGGGCGGGAGGGGCGGGGCTCGGGGGCGGGGCGCGCCTTGACAGGCAGGCAGCAGAGCCAATGGCTTCGCGCGGCCCGTCTGACGGGCGCGGGGCTGCGCCAATGGGCGGCGGCGGCGGGGCGGGGCGGCGGGGCGGCGTGCGGCCGTTGTGTATATGGGCCGGGGGAGGGCGGGGGGCCGGGCCCTAGTAAGTTCCGCGGGGAGGAGAGAGCGAGTGGGAGTCAGTGAGGCGGAGGCGGCGGGAAGCGGTTTAAATAGCGGAGACAGCGTGAGTGCCCTTCCCCCCGGCTCCCCGCGCGCGCCGCCGCCCGCGAGGCCCGCTGCGGGGCGGGGGGGCGGCGGCCGGGCCGCGCCGCGGCCACTTGGCGCGCCCAGGCGGGAGCGGCCTCCCCCCGGTCCCGCCTTCCCCGGGGCTGGGAGGGGACCGGGTTGGAGGGGGGGCGCGGAGGAGAGTTCTGGTGCTTCCAACTTTTATTATTTATTTATTTAATTTTGCCGGGATGGGGCTGCGAGTCGCCGCGGCTGCCGCCTGGCCCGCTCGCAGCCACCCCCGCGGCGGGGCGGGGGGGACGTAACCGCCGGGTGTGTGGGAAGGGCCCGATCCTGCGCAGCGCGCCCGGGAGAACGAAACCCTCGGGAAGCCGCTCGCTTCTCCACCCACTCAATACGTTAGTGTTTATTTATGTACATATATATACACATGTGGATACATGCATATACATACATATATATATATATATATATATATATATATATATATAAAGTTCTCAGTGTGGGTGCAAAATCTGGCGCCTGGACACCACGGGGAGGGAAGTGCCCTGGGTCTCAGCAGGAGTTTTGCCCCTTCACTCGGTCCCGAGTCCCCCTGAGGTGCCGCATGCTGCTGTCCCCACATCCCCAAACTCCACAGCTCCTTTTCTTGCAAAGGTTCTTGCCTTCGGCCCTGGTGATGCTTTATGTAGGGCACTTGGTGGGTTGAAGCTTTAAAGAAAACCTATAATCTTTATCCACTCGTAGTTGTCTTTCCTAAACTTTGTGGCTGTGTTGCTTCTGTAGGAGACTATAGAAAAAGAAATGCTGGTATTGCCAAAAAGATCTACACCCTGATAGCTCTGAAGAGCAACCACTCTTAACTAGGATGTGCTTCTTAAAATATTAGATAATGTTTCATTCTAGATAATTAGATGTTCCAACATCTGTGCGGCCAGTGGCATCAAAAACATCTCTCTGGCCCAAATGGCTGGTGGTGAATGGAAGAAAAAGTGCTAACACCAGTAGGCGAGTGCCCTGCTCGGATTTGGGCTGCAAGCTGCTTACTCCTGTTTACTCCCTGTTGCATTTCTGCCCTGGCATTGCCTCGTGTTGACCACAATCAGCAAATATGCACTTAAATGTAATATGCCCAGCCTGCACCAGGTGCAAAGGCTTTGTTTAAAAGTATATTAGTGAAATGGTTTGTATTAGCTACACCTGGGTTTGACATTCAAGTCCAGACATGATCTTGGGGCCAGATTCTGCAAGAGGATTTGTGTAAGGAGGATTTTGACTCCATTAAGACGCTGTGTGGGGACTGGTTTACCTGAACTCATCCCATGGAGGGCTGGAAACTTAGCTCAGCTGCTGCTGTGTTTGCGAGCACCCTTCTGTAGCATTGCAAATTCTTCGTGTCACATTTGCATAGCCTGCTTTAAATTGCCTATAAACAGAAAATGTCTTTCTAAATATTAGTTTAATATTCTGTCTCATTACTGTGACTAAACAGCTTGAACTTGGCACTTCTTAACTCTTTAGGCCTGTGTGTAACAGTGGTAGTGACTGAATGTGTGTGACTTCCCATGTAATTTACCAAGTTGTGTATATTTGTGTCTAAAAATCTTACTTGCACCATATTTTTTAAATGTAATATCCTTATCATTGCTATTTAACCGTATAATAGCTAATATAATGCAGCACAATTAAGGAGTAACTCCTTAGGTAGAGTTTTGTGCTCAGACTGGATCAGTGTTTAAAGTGGAGAATTATTGGTGAAGGTTCGTCAGACATTAGTAGCCCAAGTTAAAGGGTTTGCTTAATGGAACAGATGGCCAAGCAACCATCATGTCAGAGAAAACAGCATGTATTCCATGTATTCTTAGTTTAACACAAGAGGGAGCATGTCTAATCTTTAACCTTTAAATATTGCAACTTCAGAGAGGAAGGTTTAATTGTTGAGTATCAACTAATTTATGTTCTAGGTTGCATGTGCAAATATTGATACAATCTATGCATATTTTTGGCATGTTTTCAACATTAGGTCACAGCTGTTGATTTATAATATAAATGTTGTCATGGTGAAAGTGGAGCTTAGAACTAGGCTAATGATCTTCTGAACTTGTTAAAATCTGCAGTTTCCTGTTGAATTTAACAAAATATTTATGGTTATTGTAGACATTCAGAGGTTGTACTTTATTTTTTAATAATAGATAAATGCATTTCTTCTGCTTTACTTAGCTTACAAATTTAGAAAGATCAAGTTTAATTTAATTTAGCCTAATTATCAATACAGCTTTGCTTTTACAGCTCTTGTAAATTCTCTTGCTTTGTTCTGAAATAGGAAATATAAATTTGGCTCTATTAAGAAGGTTCACATACCATACTTTGTTCCTTTTCCCTGTCTCCACTGGTGTAAAAGAAGGAATAACAGCTTCCATATCGTATCTTGTGTCATTGTCCAGTTGAGTCATAGTCTATTAATGTTTGTCCTCATTTAGTATTTTATTAATGAGCACTAAGAATTGGTTGAAATTAAGTAGTGCTGACAGAATTCTCCAGACCTTTAGGAGAATCTTTGTTGCTTGTGCTTGAAAGCGTCTTGAAAGTGTGTCTAATAGTTTTACGCTTTTCTCCAGGTTACTGGAGGGAACAGCAAGAACTTGCTTCCACCGAGTAGCTGGGTGCCAATATTTGTTACAAGGTGCATGTTGTGCGTAACAAGGTGTCGATACCCAACGAGCTTCTCCTCAAAATATGCTGGGTGCGCTAGTGTGTGTCTGCGGGAAAGAAATGTGAGGTGACCTGCACTGCAATCAAGATACCTTGAGATAGTCAGTCTCATGGTCCAAGCATTATGTTTTTTGGAAGATTAAAGAATGGGGTTTGGCAAATGATAAGCTCAGATATTTCGATTTTTTTTTTTTTTGAGAGAGATTGTTTTTTCTTTACTGGGTTATTCACAGGAACAGAACCTCTTCTCTGGATTGCTATAGCTCTTAATTTTAGAAATCTCTGCTAAATTTAGAAATTCCAAGCAAGCAGAGGAGCACCTTTTGATGACGATGTTGATTTGTGGAGTTTCGTCAGGGTCACATGTGCTCTCCATATCTTGGCCACGCAGTGTCAGTCGGAAGGGGTAAAGCTTCACACTCTGGTTTTCCTGCTTGGCAGATTGTGGCTGCTGCACAGTTTTATATTAAGCACACCTTTCTCCTTTTTGAAAAGTACTATTATGAGTGAGCAATTCCTGCTCTAGTATTGTAACTTATAACTGAAAAGCTTATCAATACTCCTTGGTCCTGCAGATTGCCTGGTATTTTTATTTCTATTTTATTTTTATTGGTGCTTTTATCTCTGAGCGGAAATCACCCCTTCAGTGCGTAAAAAGAATGCAACAAGCAGACAACCTTCCCCAGCCATCACCCAAAAGGCCCCCTGCTCAGCATTACTGGGGGGACAAGACCGGCCTGAGCGGATGTCCCCGCAGAGCAGCAGTTGCGGATCGAGCACCCCAAGTGTCCTGGGTTTGGTGGGATTGCAGGACGCTCTCCTCACCGGCGGCAGCAGCTGGGTCACCAACTTGTCACTCTGCACGAGGCCTGACCACGGGCTGCAGGAGGGGGCCAGGGGCAGCCCTGCTGCTCTGCAGGGCCTCCAGGCCACCAGCAGGAGAACTTGGCTATTTAGGCTGTGTTTGCGCAAACATTTTTCACGTGTTGAAGTCTTGAGTAATTTTTGTGTCTATATATAAATATATAGATATTTATTTAAGGGAGTATCATTTCTAATGTGGGTGAAATGCCTGTGAAATTTCATTAAAAAAACCACGAAGTTTTGTTTTCAAAAAAAAAATTAAAATCATTTAGGGCTTGATACAGTGCCCAGACCCTTGTGCTCCTGCAACTTTCTGGATGGGCTAAATTACTATTATTTTAATGGAAGGGGGAAGCAGTTTTTTGTCCATGAGCATTTATTATTACTACTACTACTATTATTATTATTTTATTGTTATTGTTGCTTCCCGAGTTATAGCCCCCTGGAAAGCGGGGTCGGGGCGGTCAGTGGAAGCGCTGGCCCGGCGCAGGCGGTCGCGCAGCGGGCCCGGCGCCGCCGCCGCCCGGGCAGGGCGCGCGCCCCGCGCTTCCCGCCGCGCGCAACTTCGCGGAAAGTTTCGCCGTGTTGCGGGCGGCGGCGGCGGCGCGGGAGCCGCGCGCGGGCTCGTCCCGCCCAGCGGCAGCTCGCCGGGAGCGGCGGCAGCGCCGAGCGGGAGCAGCGCCGAGCGGGAGCAGCGCCGGCCGCAGGTTGGTGCCTCCCTTCCCGCCTCCCTTCCGCCTCCGCGGGCTGCGCGGGGGCTGCGCGGGCGCGGGGCGCGGGAGCCCCGCCGCTTCCCCATGCAAATGACCGCCCGGCTCCGAACAAAAGCCTCGATGTTGCGCTCGGAGCCGCGGCGTGACAGCGCAGCCACCCCAGGCCACTTTCGCCATGTTTTTGTTTATTCATGTGCCGTTCCCGCCGCCGCCTCGCAGATGTTTCCCCGATCTCCCCGCTTATTTTTTCTTCCCTCCTTTCCTTCCAAGCGCCGGCGAGGCTGCTCAGAGTTAGCGAGGCGATGTGCGCAAGAATGTTCCCAAACGGGAGAGCTGCTGCTGTTTAGACTTGAGTTGTCGCGTCGCAGAGCCGAGGCAGCACCAGCAGCATCTGCTTTAAGCAGCGAGCTCGTCGTTCCGAGATGTGCCCCTCGTAACTTAAATCCGAGGAGCAGCAGCAGAGGGAGCGAGCACGTTCCCCCAGCCGTGTGCCTGGGCGACAGCTTGTTTGTTTGCTCCTGCTTTTGTGGATGACGAAAAAATAATAATAAGACCCCAAGGCGTCTAAGAACAAGGGAAGGAATATCTGTGACACAACATGTAGGCTCCCAGATAAACTCCTGCCATCTCGGAGCGCCTTTCAGTATTTGAACAGCTTCTGTTAAGTCAAATAAAATTGGTTACCATGAGAAACAACCCCAAAAAAAAAAAGACTAATGGAATAGTTGAGCACGCGGATGAAAATCTGAACGTGGGATTGTGTCAGGATCATTCAAGGGATTGAATGAGGCAGAAAATCTTTTTTAGCAACAGCAGTAGTAAAACATTTAAACATTTTGGCTTCTGAGATCCTGGAAAACAGTGTGCACACAGTGCAGAAATAGCAGGGGTGGATGCTACGTTATTTTGATGTCACATATTGAAATGTAGGGTGGATTTTTTTTTTAATGACATTTAAATCAGCCTGTGCTTAGGACTGTGTGTGTGTTGGACATATCAAAGCATACGCATGTAAAATTTTGCATCTTAAAGGACAATGATTCCATGTCCAGAGCCAGTGGTTAAATCAGATGTGGTAACTATGGTGAGAGGTAAAGTTACTTAGCTTCTTGCAGACCATGCATATGTGGATTTCTTTTTGAATAATGGAGATTAAGGAGAAAAGGATTAGGGAATCTAAAGAGAAATTTGGAGCAGGAGACCTGTAGCCTTGCTCTGGGAATTAATACTGAGGAGGCTTTTAGAGCAGAGGCAGGAGGCAAGTAAACACTGTTCTAGAAAGGAATAATTCTAGAAAGGAATCTTTCTAGTTGGGAATGAGCACAAGCAGCTCTTGCATACAGGAATGAAACCAATCCTCTCTATATTAAAATAATCCTCCTACTCCATCCAAACAAATAAACAAAAGCAGGCATAGATTTCTACATTAAAAGTGACAGCATAAAATAAGGTGAAGTCTGAGATTCTGGGCAGTTGGGATTAATTCATTTTTAAGTCCTTATACCATTAAGTAGTATTGATTTATTTGGGTTGTGTAGCATTGCTGTTGTTAAGCATGTACATGATATATACTTAGGGATGGGGATAGGGGTAACTTTACAAATTATGGTCATATGAAGTGGAGAAGAAAACCAGAGGTTGATATTTTAGCCAGTCATAATTGGAGAAGTTTGAACTGCAGCCAGAGAGACTTGGCACCCCTATTTCTGGTCTTCCTTGAGTCAAGGCTGCCCAGTTAGCCTGAGCTTTTCAGGGGAAATTTCAGGATATTCTGCTCACCCCACAGAGAGACCAGGATTGTTGCTTGGAAGCCCGGCTGGAGATCTGTGGTTAGATATTTGGAATATTTAGGGAAGAGAAAGGAGAGAGATCAGGTTTAATATCCAGAGAGGAGGTGCCATATCTCAGCAGACAGAACTATATTATATTACAGAAATTTTACAGCGCAGAGGCATCCTGGGGATATGAAACATGTCCAGCTTTCTGTCAGTAGAGTTCAAAGATCATGGGGTTGTAGGGAATGCAATGAAAACACTCCGAATAGAGTGTTTCAAAGGCTTGGCTTTCCATTCCTCCTTCCTCCCCCTAATACAGTAGTTGAAAGGAACTTGTCCTTCGAGAAGTTCACAGTTCAACATAGCCCAGGCAGTTGATATCAAAACTTGAAAGACATTTATATGTTTACTAGACATCCCCTTAATGTTTTTCTGGGTCTTAAGTCCATCTTCCTTTCTCAACTGATGTTGGAACCTGATGGGAAGACTCCGCTGTTTCCTAAGGGTAACTTTGTATTAAAAAATTGTGAGTGCAACATCTGGACACTAGGCAAGATGATAAAAAAATAAACTCAACCATAATTCCTGTTCAATACAAGTCTCTTTCACAACCGATCAACTCAATTTATTGATTTGTATTTTTAAGTTGCTGTTCCTTGAAATATTAAAAGAGCCCTGGTTGCACTGTGTCTTCACCAGGAGGGGGAGTAGCAAAAGGAATTCCAGTTTTGTAGTTCAGGGACAATATTTTGCTTTTATCTTTGTTTTATTTAGCTGAAGTTGACATTTGAACAGAATATTACATTTCTATTTCATTAACAATAATGAATTATTAGACTGAAGTGTTTATTTACATAAAAATTGCTATTTTATATAGAAGCAGAAGGCTTCTGTAAACTAAAACAAAATTTGGATATAACTACTGATGCATGCTGGTTCATTTCAGTGTTCAATGTGTTTTTAAATTGTTTCATCATTCTGCTTTATTAGGTTGTACTATATTGAAGAGTGAAAAAGGTGATATTTCAGACATAGGACACAGGGCAGCCTAATGGACAGGATGGTGGAATCTGCTCAAATAGCCTTTGCTTTGCTATTGGATTAGGGCAAGTCAATTCACTTTCCCGTTTCTGTTTTCCCATCTGCAGAAGGGCTCCAATGGTAATTCCTTTTTAGAGTACTTCAATATCTCCTGATGAAATTTTGAAATAAGCAATATTCTTAACATGGTGCGGTGGCTTCCTGTCTTATGGGACCACACATGACCAGCTGATGGTGGATACTCGGGTAGCTGCTTTTTATTTGCTTCAAAAGTCATTCCAGATTAAAAAAAAAAAAGAAGAAGAAGCCACTAGTGATTTAATCATAAAGTCTTTCCAGAAGAACCCCAGGAATAGTGCTGACTAGGTATTTCCAGCTGCCTAATGCCTTGATGTTGAGTATTGACAGAATATCAGTCTCCCTATATTAAAATTTAGGAGAAGGTCCAGGCCTAAATTGATTTGTTCAGCTGTTCTGCTGGGATTGAGCCAAAAGTGTAGTTTTAGCAGCGTCTTAGAAGGTTAGAAAAAAATAAAGGAACTGTCCTTTTCCTCAGTGACGCTATTTATGTTAAGATTTTGGAACTTTTGGCCTTCTAAATGGTATTTGTAGATGGCAAAAACAAGGAGCACAGCATTAAAAATTTAAGTACAAACAGCTCTGTGTTCAAACAGCTGTATAGTTTCACTCAAGTCATTTGGTCTCCTGAAGTGAGCAAGGGGTTTTGGGATTAAAGTTTACAGTATTTATCTTGTTCTTTTTGAATGTAGTCATGGGAATCCTCCAGTGCAATGGAAACTCTGAAGTGCTCTCAGATCTTTGAGAGACGTTTCTCACTTCATTTGCACATCATATAAAGCTCTGTGTAAATTGGTTTCAGATGGAGTGTGGGATATATGGCCTAATATAATTGAGGAAAAGTGTGAAGGACCAAGTTTAGAAAGAATTAGTGACCTGTTAGCCCCTACAGGTTATTTACGCTTATTTACAACAGCACTTAATGTTTAAGGTATGCTGCAATCAGTACCATCAATGCAGAAGTTGTCAGATAGGAACAGGAAATTTAAGAAATCATAGTTTGAATACAAATTGCATGTCAAAGTCCTTTATGTGTTATTCTGCTTCAAATATTAGTATCTTTATAGACAGCAAAATCAGAATCTTGTTCCTGCAATGGTCACCTGTTCTTCCCTGCTATCAGATGGAGTTGAAACAACCCAAAACTTTCAGAAGTATAGTTTTATTTTGTTCAAAGAAGCACAAATTTTGTTGTAAAAAAAAATTAAGGTGCTTGAAAACGGATTTCTCAGGCAGTCTTCTGCTTGATAGGAACATTTTTTTCATCTGCAGAACAAGCCAATATGGCTTAGTTTTCTAAATTTGTTTATACAATGGTATTTTCTGTCTGCACAGTGCCTGGAATATGTCTGAGCACATAAATAATAGGATAAATAATTTTTTTTTATATCCAAACAGCTTCTGTTTATGTTTCTCAGTAAGTAGCATGTGCGTTTGGAGAACGGGTTCTTCGCCTGCGTGAGCTCTCTCTGGCAAATGATGGGATTTGTTAAATTGGGAAGTCTTAGGGATTTCAACTGTGTGACAGTTTCTCTTTAAACAGTTAATATTAGATGTTCATTCTTGGTGGAAGTCCTTATAACTTACGCAGTGGTGTTGATGTATTTTTGTGCCTTTCTCGGATAAGCTGTCTTGGGGCAAGTTAACTGGTGGTCAGAGCTGGGTGAATTAGTAATCCCAGAGCAAACTAGAGCATCTTCTCTGCATCTTCCAGGGAAATGGTGACAGTCTGAGGGCTTTTGCATCCCCCTCTTGGTACAGCTGCCCAATCTTTCCTCATTTCCCTCTGTTGCTTCTTGATGCTTCTCCAGAAATAGTAGGGCATGACATTTTCTCACATCTCCCCTTAAATTGCCTCAATGTATGTGTTCACTCTTCCTGTTTAGTATTTTGTTTATGCTGAGGTGTCACAGAAAGTAGAAATAGAAATTGCTATTAAAATAATATTCTCAATATTTTAAAGTGTATTATCTTTCTGTGAGCATCTACTTCTCTTCTATGGTCCATTCCTGCAGTAAGGAAGAGATATTAGGCTCACAGTCAGTTATTCTGACTTTTCAGTCTGAGTGATGTGCGTTTGATCTAATGCAGTTAGTATATCATCCCTCAGGCCCTCTGGTAGAAATAGATATGGAAAAACAAAGGCGGGGAGATCCTTTAACGTGAGCTGTGAGAGAAGGTGGTCAGTGGAATTTCTGACTGTGGGAAACAGTCAGAATGACTAGATGTGTCATGTTGTCATGCGTGGGTTGTGGTGGTGCGTTCCTCCAAATCTTGGCACAGAAATTAAAGAAAAGATCCTGTTTACTTTCAGGGTCAATGTATCTGGGAAAGGTTCTCTGCAGGAAAAAATGCCATTTTCTACTCTGCTCAGGAGCTGTGGGACAGGAAATTGGTTTCGCCGACTTTTACCTCCTGGGAAGTCCAATTGTAGAAAAGTAAAGACTGTGGTAGAAACAGAACGTGATAAAAGTTAATTAATGAAGTTCCTTTAATTCATTTAAGATACACTATACTGTTTGCCAACCCCTAAAATGGTGGTCACTTTGTAATACTTGTTTAGGAGCAATTGACAATGCAGATTTTCTGATCCTGAGATCACTGTATCAAGATACACACTCATATCCTGTTTGTGTATCAAGGTTTCTGAACCTCACTGATATTTGTTTTGAAAAGGCTTAAATCTACATCTCATTGTTTTTAAATTCTATCATCTTTTCCAATGATGATCAAAATTAATATATATCAAAACCAAAAAAAACCCAAAACATTTATTAGATACAAAGACAGGTATCCAGATATTTTAAATAGTCTTTAGTGCTATTCTATGTTTCCCTTGTTTGGATTTGATTTTCAGCTATTTTCTTTTTCTGTATATTTTCCTTTCTTATAATTTCCTTTTTTTTCATTTTTTTTGTGGTTGTCTGATAGTGTTTTGTCTCATGGTGCTGTTACAAATGCCTCATACTTGTGTTTTTTCTGATCTGGAGCCAACCAGTGATAGAATTGCCTGCTGCTCATAAGTTTCCCTGAAATGACAGTAGGATTTTTTTTTTTATTCCTTTGGATGTATTTTGGCATGGAATGATGTCTAAATGTAAATTTCAGAATATTAAGGAATTAGTTGGCATGTTAACATCAAGACCTTAAGTTTTTATTTTTAAAATGTTGTTATAAGGTTCAGTCAGCGTTGAGGGTCTGATCTCAAGCAGTAGCTACTCTAGAAGCTGTCTTGGAGTTAGCTTCCACCATGAAGAGCTCCGGGAAGATGAGGACCTCTCAGCACACAGCCAAAGGTATTAGGTTTAAAACAAAAACAACAACAGAAAAAGCACAAACATCTAACACTGTGTTGGTTAATTGTAATATATTGGGTTTTTTTGGGTCGTTTTGGGAGAAATGTATAGTCTTTGGTAACATTCTACAGTGTATGGGCTGTGTCTTCTATGAAAATTAAGAGTACAGCCTGGAAAGCTTCTCAGTGTGTTTGTGTTCACTTCTGTCGCGTGAAACTACCTCTTGTCAGCCATTTTCTATCCAAACGCTTTGATTTTGTAGGCATTTTTCCATCTTCGTAATAGTGATGGATCATTTTTTTCCTGAGTGCGGTCAGCTGGAAATCATCAAATTATAGTGACAGGAGAAGAGTCCAAAAATCTTTTCTAGTGCTTTATGCCTTGAAAAGAAAGGAGGCCGTGACATATTTATAGTTGAAAGCTAAGGTTGGTATCTGCAGACTTATGTATTTCTGATGCCTACCTTAGGGCTGGTGTGAGCAGTTTCCACTGGTCTTATTTGCTAGAGGCTTCTTTTCTGTGCATGAGAACCATTTCCACAATGTTTGCTGTGAATTTGGGCCATATCCTAGGACCTTCATAATGAATTGATAGAAAAGTTAAAGAAATGATTTGGAGATGGAGCAGCAATGTGTTTAATATCCATTGCCAATGTTTTTTTTTTTTTTTATAACTGTTTTTAACTCTTCCTTAGAGTGCAAATACTTCACTTTGATTCTAGTAGTAACTTTTATTCCATAAGCAGTGATTTTTTTTTGTAGTAGTAGTAGTAGTCTAAACTCTGATGGTAAAATTGGAAAAATTTGGCGTCCTCAAAGATGATGTGCCTTTATTTCATCATTTGGCTTTAAGCGCCAATTATTAAAACATGTTACAATTAATCAACTGAGATAATTGTTTTACCAGGGGTGGTGTTGAGAGGTACATGCGTTAATTTCTGAAAATAAGCCTCCCGTAGCTTCTGCATTCTCTTCTAAATTGGTAATGGGTATAAAGTTAGTGTTAGTTGACTATGCTTTTCAATGGCAATAAAAAAACTTCTGTTTTTATGTAGGAAGTTTTGTGTTATGTATTGAAGTCTGCAAAGCCAATGCATATATAAAGTTATTACAAAGGGTTTTTGGAGATAAATTATCTATTGTAAGTACAGAAAGGTCTATTGGTTACTGGGATGTCACCCCAGCTAACTTAGAAATAAGTCCACTGTCTTTGCAAATAACTGCTGTGTATTGTAGAAGAACATCCAAAGCAGAACATGAACTGCAAAATGGTTAAAAATCTGCATTTATCCCATCAGCTTCAAGTAAAAGTACAGTATGGAATGAAGTTGATGTGTTCTGACATAGAAAAATTGTTTTCTCTTAAATTACTTTTGTTTTGCTGTTAGCAGTCCTAGCATGTGCTTTAGGATCTTGAAACATCATACACGTTGTAAACATTATGAATTTTAAAGGTCATAATTTAATAAGTTTTTTTTTTTTTTTTTAAGGAATATACAAATTGTTTTACCTCAGACTTGGTACACTTGGAGATCACAGCTGTGTTGTGTATCTATATGTGTGTATCTCATCAGCTTGGGGTTGCAGTAAAATTCTAATTTTAAAGTAGTATTATCCCCGGTTACTTGCCAAAATAATGCATGTCAGGATATAATCGAGTCAGGATATAATGCATGTCAGGATAATAATAGAAATGTAACGGTTCTCTATACAATAATCGTTACATTCTTTAGTTTCAGCTCTGTGGAAGATTTAGGTAGTTTGTATCCTGACTCAGTGCTCTTTGAAGTTCATGTTCACATCCATGTCAGAGCTGTGACAAGAGCAGCCTCTCTGAGAAGGAGCAGGATATTGCACTAGATGGTGTGTAGCACGGCAGTCCGCTCCTGTTGTAATTGTGCAACGTCTGGAAACAGGCAGCTGCATAGGACATTTGACTGAAGATTAAGACAAATTTCACTTTAAATTAAAAATGAAATAAATATCAGAATCTTAACTGATAACAAATAAATTTTGTTGTTATATGCATGCTCATACTGTAAACAACATAACTCTTTCATGGAACTATGGTGAGTAACGAAGCTGGGGTGTGCACAGGAATGCAGTAGTATGTGGCATTTTAACAAACAGAACCAAAGTATCAAAGAAGGTGGTTTCTAGCAGTATTTTCTTTGTTGGATTCCCGTGAATCCCTCGAGTTGATTTGCAGGCTCAGCCAGTGCCCAGAGCGAGCAAACATCCTGGCCTGCTCCGTTCTCGCCACCCAGGTGTTGCCTTCAACCAAAAACATTTGCTTCCAGGGACGGGCAAGGCTTGGAATGGCCATGGGCAGGGGCATGTCCCATCACTGGCTTTCTGCCAAAGGCTTTGGTCTTCAGCAGGGCTTTGTGAATAACTAGGGAAACTGAGTGAGTGAGTGTGCAGGGCAATGTTTGCTGCAGTTCCTGAGGGGGAGAACTTGGCAAAAAGCAAAACCCAGGTGCAGCAAGAGGCTGGAAGGGGAATCGTCAGGCGAATCTCTCATGTTGTTAAAGTTCTCAAAGTCAGAAGAGGATTTCAGCATCCTCAGTTCTGAGGAACCCCATGAATGCTTGTGGAATCCTGTCTTAGACTTCCCCCGTCTATAAAGAATTAATCTTCTCTTTAGTCTGGTTATGGTGTTTATCAAGCCTAGTTATAGGCTAGGATTGTGTTCTGTCGATATCCACCTGTTGCTGAAGAACCTGCAGTGGTGTTCAGCATAAGAAATAGGAAAGCAGATATTCATACAATGCCATAACTGGATAACTTTGAATATTAACAGCAAATTATTTATAAGTCTTAAGTGTTGTGTAGTTGAAAAATAGCGGCACTTGTTTGAAGCAAAACGAATGTGCCATGAGTTGAGTGGTGATGAGGGGCTGCTTTCATGGATGGCTGTTGCCATGAATGAGAGCGTGGGGGAGAGAACGAGAGGCTGCGCTCTCAGAAATACCTGCCTTGTTTCTCTATCCTGAACGTAAGAGCCAAGGCTCAGGCTTCCTGTGGAGGCCTCAAGAAGAGTATCCCGACGGAAGAAGACTTTTTAATGGATCTCTGTGCTCCTTCAAAACAAAAAGTGGCCTGCAGCACACTGTGCAGAGCCGTCACCTGGTCATCTCTCTGCTCCCTCATCTCTCCAAGGAACATCTGGCATCTTTTCACCAGTTGTTTTTAATGGTAGAACTCTCCAGACCTACACTTGAGTAGGAATCTTCTCTCTTCCTGCCTGCAGTCGTATGGATTGCTTGCTAGGACCGAATACCTATTTCAGCAGAGTAGAAGCTGGATATGATTCCCACTTATTTATTGGCAAGAAAAATCAGTAAATCAACTGTTGCAAGAAGATTAGATAAACTGTTAATCATTTGTATTTGTTCATTTTTGCCTTTTAAGCACAAGCTTGTAAAGGCTTTATAAGACAAAGTGCTTAAAGATTTGTTTATAAGATCAATAATTTAACAAAGCATTTTGAGCTCTGTAATATTTAATACCAAACAGTACGATAGATGTCTCAACTTAGTATTGACCTGAATATTTTAAAAAATATTCTTAGATTTTAGGGATTATGAGGAAGATTGAACTGCAACTTGTGTTAATTGCAGACCCTACAATACGCATATAAATGCAGAGTGATCATAGAAAGGATACTGTCACTTTTCAGTTTAGTGTTCTGAGGGTGGATCATCTTCAATGTGGGTCACTGCATCCGTGTAAGTTATGCTAAGAATTATACTGTAATATTCAAATTGAGCAAAATATTTTTTTCCTTTAAGTGTTTAAGTGATCTCTGAACAAGGAGAAGGAGAAAGTTTGTTCCCCTGGCTCAGTGTTGAGGGATGAGGTTCATCCTTCATTTTATAACATTGGAGGTATCATTGCATTTGAGTTCGGATCCATGTCAAGTTTAGGAAGATGGTTGGCTGGGTGCATTATAAGCCCTTAGGCAAATGTTCACTCCTGCACTTTGCACAGGTGTGGGAAAAGTGCTTTTTTGGTAAGGAGCTGATTCTATAGATCCACAGTTTATTCTTTGTTTACCGTTATAAAATCAGATGATCCTTAAATGTTCCAGAAAGTTTGTGTTAAAACAAGTATCTAAGATACTCCTCAGACTTGGAAGTCACTTTATGAAGTAGGGATTCCTGTACTTCAAGTTTGTAGTAATAAAATGTGATTTAAAGACAACATGCAAGGTTTTTTTTTTTTTCTGTTCGGTTTGTTTTATGTAGTTATTGTCAATCTAATGTTGATCAAGCTGTAGATTATATTTAAATAATGCTTCTTGAATAGTTCTCCATGAATTTGCTGGATTATATTTGATGAGCTACAAAGATGGTGTTGACCTGAAATATAAGGCAATAACTGTCGCTTGTGCCCTGCACATTAGTAAGCTTTGCAGAGCAATAATGCACTGCCAAGCAGCATAAAACACAGCGAACATCTGTTTGGTATTAAAACCTATCCCTAGTGCTGTAATGGCTCGTTCCTGAGGAAGCTGAGCATTGGCTCCTTGTCCTTCCAGGGAAAGCAGCAGGGGATGATCTCTGGTCTAGCAGTATGGTGAGGTGTGAGTCATGCTATGACCCAGCCATCACTAGGGTGAAGTTAAGATAATGCCTTCAGGATTCCTTTTTCTTCCTTCCCGGTTTCGTTTTGCTACAGCTTTTATTATTTTCATTAGCCAGAAGTGATTTGGGCAGTTTGGCTTCTGCTGGGTTTTCTGGTGTGGTGGTCCTTAGCATCTGCAAATATAGCGTTGTGTATCTGCATAAAGTTTGAAAATAATCTACAAAAGATGTTTTCAGTTTTGCTTTAAACAAACCATACATTCTTGTTACTTCTGTGTGGGACTTCTGGAAAAAAATCCCTTTAGAAAAAGAACAAAGCAAAACTTATTCTGTCTTTTCTTTGGTTCAGCTGCTTTTGCAATATAGCATTGTTTAGTTTTAAGGTAAATTACCCGTAACTGAAGAAATACCTTTCCATGTTTTTGCCCAATACAGCTAGTGGGAAGGAAGCGTAAGCTCCAAGCCAAACTCAGCGTGTGGATTCTAGGCAGCATTGGGAGTGAGTCTCTTTAGACAAACTACTCATATTTGTGTGTTTTCCATCCATATGATCCCCTCAGGTTAGGGAAAGATAAATGACGGAATTAAGAGGATACTTGCCAGTGTGACAATTGGATGAGAAAGTATCTGGCTTGACAATTCCTTATGGACATACAAAATAATCTGTGAAAGCTACAGAGGAACTTATGACGTGTGGTTTCATTAACAGTGCTGTGGAGTCTGTCTAAAATATTGAGACCAAAGCAGAGGTAAAAATAAAAGAACTAGTGGTGTTTAATATGAAGATCACTAAGGATAGACATAGGAGCTTTCAAGCATGTAGATTTTTTTTTTTTTTTTTTTTTTTTTGTGGAGACATGGCAGAGAACACAAGAAACAATGGACTTGGATCATGGCAAGAGAGAGTCAAGTTATTAAGATCAAACCAGTGGATTTATTTTTTTTTTCTTAAGCATAACGATGCAGAAACTCTGGGATCAGTTGCCTGGAAATCCTATACAGTTTCTGTTACCCGAGACCTCAGGAATGACAGAAATACAGATGATCCGGGCTTGGGAGAGAAATGGGCCAGATGACCTTTGGAGGTATCTCTTCCAGCTTCTTTTTCTATGGACCTAAGAATAGAATAGGACAACCATGAAAAGTGTCTGTACTTCTCACTTTATTTTTTTTTAATGTGGCTTTTAATGAAAAAGATGCAACTTCTAGTCAACATGATTTTATTTGACAGTTAACTGCCAGCAATAATTAGCATGGTTAACTACTTTGCAGCATGAAGCTATAAATACTGTATATACTAGCAGATAATTTGCCAAGATTCAAGTTGTCTCTTGGTTTCAAAGTGCTCTTTAGTAGTCTAGTGCACGCGGGGCCATTAGCAGCACCGGTCCCTGCGCTGGGGTGATTGGTGGTTGGTTTTTAGGCACTTTTGAAAATCTCTCTTCATAAAGCTCCTGCTTTTCCCCTATGCAAGGGGCAACTTCGGAGCGTTTTCTTCCTGTTTTTAGTCTACTGCAGCCTGCTATTTTATGGAGCCTCTAAGTGCATTTGTGTAGATGCTTATTCAGCCCTCATGAGTTTATTCATGACTCTATCGCTGAAGCATTTGGGAGTTCATTATGTTCATGCTTCCACATGAATGAAGTTGTTTTCTCGCAAAGCAGAGTTTTTAAGGAATTTTCTTGTTAACTTCCCAAGCTGTTGGCCTACTGTTATGTAATTCAGTAATTACCAGTTATGTAATAAAAGCTCTGCATTTGGCTATATTCTCGTTCGGCTGCATGCACCGCTTTAGACTACTGAGTCTGCCAACCTCCAGGAGAGGTGGTTGGGAATTCAGGGACAGGCCCCACTGCTGTATTTGCATGTTTGGAAGTGCCGAGAGCCGAGTCCCTCAGGGGTTTCCCCCTAAAAATGAGACCTTTCATGGGACAGCGTCTTAGTGTCCTCCCAGCATAATCTTAGACACTGGTAGTAAATCAGATCAGACTCTTGGGAGGGGAATGACCCTCTTTATTTGTCCCTCTGAAACCTGTGCCCCAAAATCTTGGTGATTGGATATGTCTATTTTTTGGCAATAAGGACCCTTCTCTCTACAATTTTACTCTTGAAGAGATTGATTTGGGTTGTCTCATGGGTTGTCTCTACAAACAACCAGTGCTCTGGGATAAGCAGGAGCTCTTCTATTCCTCATGGCCCTGAGGCTAATATTTTATGAGAATCCAATTAAGTTGGATCCGAAGAGATCTACCTGCAGGAATAACAGCTATCAGCACTGGCCAAATGAACATTCAATTAAAACAGGCACCCAGGAATGACTGGGTCATTTATTTAAGGTTCTATCAGCTACAAATTTGAACTTAAAGATCTTTATGCTTAACAGTAGAATTGCTTCAAAAGTGTCTGGATAGAAAAGTATTCACTCACCACTTAAAAATCTTTTGATGTGGAGATGCTTAGATAATGTTTTAGCTGTGCAGATGCCCATTAATCCAACGGTTTACTAAGACTATTTCTCAGGTTGTTCTCAACACATGATTGACAGCTGAATTCTGAAGTTTCTCCATAGGTGTGAAAAGTATTTTGAATTCTCAAATTCCTTCTTTTTTTTTTTTTTTATTCTTCTTTTCATCTGCCTCTTTCTCAAGGTCATTTTTTCAGAAGCTCCTCTCTTGGGTGGTTTGCAGAACAGAACTGCGTGTTTTGGATTGCTGAAATAGCTGGTGGCAGAACTTGAGCCACTTCTGAAATCGGGCGCAGGGCTCTGCGTCGGGTGGTGCCTTAGCATGGCAGGGGCTGTGGTTCTTTGTTATCCCTGAGTTATTCAAAGCTGATTTGTGCCCGTTGAAGATAACATCCTTTTTTTGTTTGTTTCTTTCTTTTTTTGTTTCTTTCTCTTTTTTTCTTGCTTTGAAATTTCTCTAGAAGCAGGTTTTTAGATGTTCAAAGAGGTGGAACTCCTTTCCCAAGAAACTGTAAAGATAAATCAGTAAAATATCCTGGGCCTTCCCCTCAGGTGGGTGGTTCTAGCAGGAGATCATTTGAAATGGATCTTTGACCCTTAAGAAACCATATTAGGCTACCTTTTTTTTTTTTTTTTTTTTTTCCTCTCTCCTCAAAATCTTCCTAGTATAAAGAATTGATATAACATAATTCTAATCGAGTAATAAATAGGTGACATTAACTCATTACTCATTTTTCATCCTTTCGGTTTGTTTAGGTAGGAGTTAAAACTTTAGTATATTAAAAAACAAACCAAAAATATATACCTACCGAGTAAGTAATAAATTATAGCTTATAGTGCTTCACTGCTAACCTTTTGGAGAAGCTGGAGAAGAGCTCAGTGTGTTTTGTAAATGTTCTTGCACATTGCAATTTAGAATAATGAGTGTCTTGTATTATTAGAATTAATAATAAATTTACATTCCTTGGTTTTCATTCTCAATATGTACATGGCCATAGGGAAATTGCAGGATGAAGTATACTGAGTCTCAAAAAAATAATTAAGTTTTGCTTTCTGTGACTTTATTTTTGTCTAATCCAAATACTTTACATTCAGGTTTGAACCTACATTGTAATAAATATATTTTCATTTTGAATAAATGAAGAGTACTTGAAATTTTGTAATTTAAGCGTTTGGAGTGCATAAGTATTTCACGCTGAGGAAGGTTTTTATGAATAAGCTGTTATTAGAGAGGAGGGGGAGAGGAATCTGAAAGTGCTTTGCTTTTTTGATCTCTTCCATCACACCGAAATATTTGTAAAGGTAATATTTTATATTAGAAGTGTAAGGGTTTTGTGGTAAAAGGGTTATTAGAAAATAAAATTCTAGTATTCTACAATATGACTGATAACTATTTTTCTGCTTTGATAATCTTTTGGAAATAGAAATTATGAGAGATTTGTGGACTTGGAAGGAGATGTTTCATTTGTAAACTGGTAAAAATATATGGTTAGAGTGAACTGAAGAGTAGCTTAAACTCATGAAAGCTGCGGTGCACTTGCTGGCTGGTGGAAGTACCTTAAATCTGAGAAGCACCTGGATGTTTAGTTTTGCGTGTAAAGCTGGCTGGGAAGCCTTATGTTTCAGTATTTAGTGTTTAAAATACTGCTTGATCACTGTTTTTTTTAATTGCAGCAAATGAAGTGATAAACTGCCTTAAAGTTGTACAGTTTTGACAACTGCGTATTGAGTGCCAGCCACCAGCACAGGACTGAGTCCGACTGACCACACTGAATAAGGGGGGAATAAAGGGGTGGAAATGGCAGCTTAGAATAATTCATTCCACTCCTTTAAACAAACATCCTTTGCTGCCTCTGGTAGTATGACTCAGTCAGGGATTTTGCCATTAAAAACAATTAAATGGAAAATATTTAATTTGCTTTTTTTAAAAAGTTGCAGATTGTTCATTATTGTCACATATGATGATGTTCGAATGAGTGGCTGACAACTTAATTGTTAACTTCAATTGTCCAAGGGTTAGTTTTTAGAATGGTATGAGATGCTGCAAATAAAAAAAAAATAAATAAAATGAAGGCTTAAAGAACTTAAAAGTTGCAAGTTATCTCTCCCGAAGGCGGAGATAAACTATCTTTTGAATTCGTTGGCCCTGTAGAATTGGTATCAGCGCTTTGCAGTTGTAGTTACCCGGAGCTTTTCAGGTATTGGGTGTTCAGAATTTAAACCTTCGGGGGAAACAAGGCCACAAAAGGGCCCCGACTGTGGGCATTCGGGAGCATTCCTGCAGTGCTGAGGAATGACTGATCAAGGGCTGTTGCTCTGAATTTCTAATTCTGTTCAGTAGAAACCGGAGATGCTTATTTTTGTAATTGTATCTAGCTGCCAGTTTATTGGAGCTTGCCCTAGCAAGAAGTATTTTGATCAAAACCTGAGGAAGAACAGAAACCAAGAGAAACCCCAAAAGTCAGCTGAGAAGTTTTGGGTATGAACCTATAGCCTGTTGATATAATATTACTGCCAACATAGGAACAAAGAAATTCAATATGATAAATTAATAATAGTTGAATCTTTCAGTTACTTAACTGTTTCCATTCTCAAGGAGAAGGTAACATGTCGAGTCCTGATCAAGGAAAATAAATATACAAGCCTGGCCAAGGCCCGTTCTGACTCTTCTTGTGTAAAAAGGCAGGTTGCTGTCACTTCCTCCCTTTTCCTCCACCAAAGTCTAACGTGATTCAGTTCTGTAAATTTTAGCAGTAAACTATGCTTAAAAGGTGTTGCTTTTCCTTACTTTAAACATTTCCCCGTTGTGCTTCCCTGTACAGTTAGCCCCGGTGTCGCTGCCGGCGTTGGGGCAGCGAAGCCCTCGGAGCAGCTCCTGGTGCCGGGACGTGGCTTCTCACTGTGTGTTTTGTGCTCTCTGTCTGGAGTTGCTTGTGTGCCATAGCCAGAAGTTTGCCATGCGGTTCCCTTTCTTACAGATACACCAGTAGTGCTGCTTGTGACAGAATTTTTATTCTTTCAATTTACTTGGAAAAGGAGTGGGGAAGAAGTGGGGATCTCAGCTAATATGCACATTGCCTATGAAAATACTCCATGAGGTTTCCAAAGACAAAGCCGCAGAGCTTAGCAAGTGTTCAAATTCATATAAAATAAACCAGATCTGCTGTTCATTGTGATGACACTTTTTATTGCTTCATGTGTTCTGTTGTCAACAGGATTTCTGCCTTCTTCAGCGTGCAGGGTGGGTCTATTCCAGCTTACTTATACTTTTCTGTAGAGCCTATTTGAAGTCTAGCAGATCAGTACAATAATAGAGGTTACTGCCTGTCAGTTCCTATCTTGTGTTGCAAAAATGGGAATGTGTTCAGGTTTTTCTGAACTGAAGGGAAGATTCTCATAGATAGATCCATTTACCTTGGAGCTCAGCAATGTGAGTATCGAAATAACATCTGTTTCTTGTGGAACGAATGAGATGGGTTTCCCTCCTCCTCCTGTCCAGGTGCTCTGCTATAATCCTAGGCAAGTTGGAGAACCCTCGTCTTTCCTGGACAGGTGTCAGTTAGCTTCTGTGCTTGGGCGAGCTGTTGTGGAGCCCTTGCGGCCTGGTGGGTGAGGAAGGTGGTGCAGTCGGCTGGGATGTGCTGAGCTGCTCCGTCAGCAGGCGGTCCCCAAGAGGGGCCATCCCCCTCCCTCGCGGCCGTGCGACTTTCCTTCCTGCCCATCCGCTCTGCTGCTTGTCCGGCTTCTCGATGAGCTCGTCCAGCTCACCAAGTCGGCAGGAGCTAATTTTTTTTTTTTTTTGCTTGTCTTAGTTTTACTTCACTTCTTTGAGCCGTATTGATTTGTTGAACAGTCGAATGCCAAATTGCACATGTAAGGGGATATAATTTTGCATCTGGAAGGCAGAAGGATGCAGATTGCTGCCCTGGATGGCAGTGAGCCGTCCGGGTTGGCTTACCTGCTGGCTGACCATACCCTTGGAACAGTACTAGAGCAGTGCTTGAGTATTTGAATATGTGAATGACTGCTCAGTATCTTGTCCTTTGAGAAATCAGGTACTAGGAATCTCATATTGGCTATTCAAAAGTTATTAAATACCTTTGATCTTATGCTTCCCATGCCACAGTTTCCTTATTTTACAAACTGCAAAGCACCCTCCCTCACCATACACATGTTATAAAGATAAACTAATGTGTGAAGTGCTCGGGTACCACAGTGGTTAAGTGCCAAAGAGAAAAGCCCTTTAGGAATTTCTTTCTTCGGAGCAGGATTTGAATACTGTGCAATAAACAGATGAAAACCATTTGTCTTTATCTTGTGTGCTGAATAAGGCAGGATTTTTTGAAAAAAAAACAATTAAATGTAGTTAGTCTTATTAAGGTTTCTTCATATTTACAAAATTGCAGAGCATGTTGGTTTTTAATTTCAGTGTTTTCTAACTCTGGAATGCCTGATTTTGCACCCTTAATGATATTCTTTTAATCTGATATAATTGTCAAATGAGTTTTCTGTGCAATAAAACATAATTGAAAAGCAGACTAAGAACAGAAGCCTTAAAACAGAATTTGTCATACGTATACTAACCACATTATTTTTACCAGTCAATACATTTAGTTTGCATTTTAATAGAAGCTAAGTAGAATACAACTGGTTCTTTAGTTGAATAATATGTGTTCATTGATCCTTCTATCTCCTTAATCACTTATGCCTTTAATACACAGAAGCTAAATGTGAGGGTTTCCAAAAAGCAAATCAATATAAAAGTAGAATTAAAATAATTTAAAAAATTATGCTGTGAACAGCGACAAAGTGATTTCAAATAGGCAAAGTTTCATTAACAGTGGACTATGTCTGGATAAGTTAGAAAAATGCTTTTTACAGAGAATGCAGGGTTTTTGTACTTGATGGCACAAACAAAATTGTGTAGCCAAATAGAAGAAGAGTAAAAAGAAAAGTAAAAAGAGTAAATAGAAGAAGAGTAAAAGCATTTGCCTTGTGCTCAGCATTGTTTTTCTGGCTCAGTCCCCTGCCTGCTGACTGTAATTTTGGATTCTCAGGCATTTCAGCCCAGCAATTCTGCCCCTTTTCTGTTCTGAGCTTACTGTAGAGCTGCCTGGAGCACATCCATCTCCTGACCACCCTCCTGGGTGAGCTCCATGCATTTGTTTTCCAGGCATTAGAAGGGCAGTGACGGCTCCTCTGCTTACCAGGCTTTTTGCTTCCTTCTGCCTGCCAGTCCAGCTAACTTTCTGGAGAGTAACCACCTCAGACGATTTCAGCATTCTGCAGAAAGCAGTGAGATTATTTAAAAATATTCAAGTCTGACAGTTCGACTTCCAAAGTAGGTTATTCAAGTTGACTGTACTGCTAAATGTAAGGAGGCAGTGCTCTTTTTCCTATTCCATGACTTACAGATAATTATTATAAAACTAGCATTCTATATTTAGTCTCTTATTCTCGGATGACAAAAATATTTCTCATAACAGTATCCTACTAAATTAGCAAACAAGTAGATGTTGCCACTTGCTAGAAATGGGAAACAACTGTTCCCAGCCCACTACGGGAACAGTAGTCCAAATCTCTAGTTGCTCCATGTGCTGTAAACTACTTGTCCAGTTTGCCAAAGTTTGCACATCTTTCAACTTGTTTATGATGAGACATTAATTTATGTCATTCCTGATCAGATCTCTGTGAATACTTTTGATCTATAAATATGACTCCCTGCGGAGGTCCACAAAGCTGACTCAAGACAAGACATTCTGAAATGCGAGCAGCTGTGCAGAAAATAATTGGGATTACAAGTCAACGACTGCTATTTTGGAGTATTCCCCATGTAAATGTGATTTTAGTTATTCTACTCTACTATTTTCCTCTGTTGTTTCCTCTTGTTTTTACAGTATAATATTGTAACTGCTTGACAACATCAGAGAAGATTCAGAGAAAGGTAAAGAATATTGTTTCTTTCTACAAGGGAGACCCTTTACTGTCCGTCCTCCCCCAGATGATCTATTATCAAAGCAGGGATCAGAGCACAATCAATATGGTTACATCCCACGCAACGCTATTACAGAGTAATCATCGTAGGACTATGAAGAGCTTGAAAAAGCAAACTCTTAAATGTGCCCAGTAGTGACCCTTGAAGCACTTACTATTTTCTCTCACAGCAAATCTTGTGATGTACTTTATACCTAGTTTATAATCTCACTTTAATTTTCATTCCATTCCTGAAACTCTGCCATCTGTTATGCCTGAATGAGTCAGTCTGATGTGCTGTACAAAGGAAAAAAAAAAAAAAAGTTTTCACATTGTACAAGAAAATAAATAAAGAATAAAGATTTAAATGTAACCTCTCAGCATGTTCAAACAGACTCCGAGGGTCCAGATAATTCTGCTTGGCAGACATAGATTTACTTTATCTTCAGATTTTTCCTGCAAATCAGCACTAAGTTATTTTTTGTTTATTCTGATTATAATCTCTCTCTTACTATGTCTCTCATTAGGCTCAAGCTACAGTAGTTACATACTATGGAAAGCCCAGGGATTGAATGAGTTTTCCTTTGTATTTCAGGTCTGAAATAGGAAATCCATTTGATCAATTCTAAATATGAATTTAACATTTTTAAACTGCTAAAAGGAAGTATGCATGAACTATCTATTTGATCAATAGATTTTTCATTTGGTCAAAACCTTAAGTCCAAATTTAACTATTTAAACTCGGTTGTCCTATTTTTGGAAAATACCATAAGGAAGAACCTCAATTAGTCAGAACCCTGTCCACAGATCTCACTGAACAATGTAATTCTTGCATGACTGGGGATCTCTACTGCATTCTCATTTTTTTTTTTAATTCAAAGATGAAAGCAGCAAAGTTGAAGACTAGTAACTGTTTCTGTTTAGAAAGCAATACTCACTCTCTCTGCTTACTCATAACTTTTATGGGGGCAAACTACTTCCCTGACAGTTCACGTTTTATGAGATCTTTGTCTCCACAAAACTGTTTTATTTGCTTTATTTTTCTTTGCACAATATCTGCTCTCTGCCATCATTCTAGTTTTTATCGTTCCAATAGCTGTACAATGGCTAAATTTGGAAATATGTATTTGTATCACCAATAAGCATCAGCACATGAAGTACAGATAGTGTCGCAGATGGAAAAATCTACCCACAGATTGGGGAAATACCGATGAGTAAGAGACAGAAGGGAAAGAAGTATTTGATCCTAAAATTTAGAAAAAGCTTGTTGCAAATATGGCACATTGATGTTTTTGGTTGCCTTCTGAAGACTGCTTCTTAAATTACGAAGGTAGCAGCTTAAAATTTATCTCTCAAATCACAATGTACTAAAACATGGCAGAGGAAGAACAGTTGGTTCCACTCCTCGCCTCAGTGTTCCCAGTGTGCCTGCCATGTCTTTCAAAACTGAGTTTTAATTTTCAAAAAAGGCTTTCAAAATATGTGAAATACTTTAGATAGTTTGAGGGTTTTTTTTCTTTGAAATCCCCTGAGAAGCAGATACCAAAGGCGAGATCTATGTCTCAGCTGGGTGTCCTGTTTCACAGAGAATAGTCAGTCTTTTATATCTTCTCTCCCAGGCCCTTTCAGGCCCTTTTTGTTCTCATCTATGCCACGGCTCAGGTTTACCTGAAAGGATGCAAGTTGTTTGCCCAAAAGACTTTTGAAAGGTGAGGTGTGTGCTTTTTTATCTATCTACAGGTAAAGCAAAATATTTTGGGATTCTGTATTTAAAATATGAATGGCATTATGTCTTTCTTCACCTTTTCTTATTTATTTATATTTTCTTATTTATTTATATTTTCTTATTTATTCATTTTTAGTGGGGCTGATAGCTATTCTTGTGAAGAGTCTGGTTTTGTAGTTGATCTCTGATCTCCTGCTTGCTCAGCCACAGAGACACTTTGCTTTGATTGATGCAAGTTTATGAACTCCCGTAGATAGGGCCCTTTACAGGAGTTTCAACGGGAGCTCTTTCCAAATGTGAGGGAGGCATTTTGTGACAGAAAGCCCTGAGATACTTGATTGAAAATGTCACAGGTATCTTGAGAGAGTCTGGCTTTATGGGCTTAGGGAGAAAAAGGGGTGAACATATTCAAGGCTAAGCCTAGTAATGTCTATACCGGCCTGCTGCAGGCTAGAAGAAGGGAAAGTCTGTATTTCCCAGGTCAAAGGAAAAAGCAAAAGAAGGCATCCATTAGCAATGGTCTAAACTAGAATTGTAGTAATTGCGCTTATATATAAATTACAAAGAAGCATCTCTGAATGTGTAGCATTTAGACAAACCTAATTTGAATGTGAGCTTTTGGAGTGGCCTGCATCTACAATTGCCTCCAAGATTACAGACCTAAATCCTAAATGTGATGGTGGTCATGTCTGCTCTGATGAAGAGCTTCCCTTTCCTGCTGCACAGATACACACTTTCACTCAGCCAAAAGAAGAAAAACCCCACAGCCAGACTCCATCCCCAGGTGACGGGGGTTTTGTTCTGCCATAAGTCAGTAAATGAGAGTTGACCTTAAATTAATTGTTTCAATGCTGAGATTTTCTCACAAAAGCTTTGGGAGCAAAATGTGGATTATGGATGTGGAGCAAAAACTCCTGCTTTTGCTTGAATATAGCCACCATGACTGACATCCTTTCTGTTTAATTATGATGTCTCTAGGTTTAGGAGATGTTACAGTGCCAGATACTTAACAGCTGAAAACTAGAGACAATTTTCTCAACCGTAGAACTTGAGACATTTAACAAGTCTGCATTTAGCAAAGGTTGATGGTACTTGCATGAGAACATCTCTTCTTACAGTACATGGATATGATGTGAAAATAGGCTTCCCGTGGCTAATGCAGAAAACCTTGCTGAGGGCAAATGTCTTGTTAAGGCATGCAAGAATTCCTGCAAATAGTCCTTGTGTGTTAGAGTCACCACACTATTATTTGTAAGGGACCTCTGGAGTTTATCTTGTCCAATCTCGTGTAAAGCAGAGCTGTTCCCAGGGCTGGATCAGGTTGCTGTGGCTTTGTGCCTAGTTTCAACAGCCTTCCCGGGTGGAGATTCCACCTGCTCTCAGTAGCCTGCTCCGCTGCCCAGCCGTGTGCTGGAACCACCTGCCCCAATGGCCGCTGCGAACCTCCCAAGCTGCAACGCTGCGCGCTTGTTCCTACTCTCTGCTGCTGAGGTGAGTTTGGCTACATGGTCAGTGTTTTTCCCCTTCAAAAAATTGCAGGTTGTTATCGGGTTGTCTCTTAATCTTTTTGCCAGATGCTGCTGGGTCCTGGTTTCTTCAGTTTTTCTACTTTTCTGTGGAGTATCTCAAAGCTGGTCATTGTATGGGGCTTCACCGCTGTCAAGTGCAGGGGGACAGTAATTTCACTCAAACTGTTGGCTGTTTTTTCCCCCCAGGTAGCCCTGTACATGGTTGGCTTTATTTGGGTTGAGAGGGCACTGCTGGCTCGTGCTCCTTCTGGGCCCAGGGCAGTCACCTTTCGAGGGCTGCCCTCGACTGTACTGATGCACAGGCTCATTCTAGCCCAAATGTGGAACTTGTTCCACTTTGTGTTGAACCTCATGAGGTGCGTGTTGGCCTAATCTTTCAGTTTAGCACTGTGTTTTGGGCTGAAGTTCTGCTTTTCGGCATATCAGTTCCCCTCGTCCCTGGGCTGCTGTTGTCCCTAGATTTGCTGTGCGCGCACACCTCTTGTGGTTGGCTGCTGAAGCAGGTGCTGAACAGCGTCTGCAGCGCTTCCTTGTAGCCTGCCCCTGGCCAAGCTGCTGAGTTCAACCCTTCCAGCTTAGTGGTCTGGCCAGTTTGCAACCCATCTAACTCCTTCATCCAGCTCGGGCATCCTCAGCTTCCCGATGGGAATACAGTGAGAGGTGCTGATAGCCACTCTTTGTCACCGAACGAGTTTGGGTTGATCCAGCAGTGTTGCCTGCACCTAGTTGCCTCCCTCTCCTTGCCGGGTTTCTGTGGTTCTGCTTTTCTTTGTATTTTGAGACAACTGTCATACTGGTAAAAGGTAAAATGTATCATCTTAGTGCTGTTAAATCTTTCTGCTGCTTCTTTAACACAGAGAAGCAGTTGTTTGGCTTGGATTTTGTATGAGAACCTGGAAAAATCACCTAAAGAGTAGTAGCATTTGTTTTTTATAAAATGAAGTGTTTGTGCAAGCTAAATTTTAAGTGAAGAATGTAGAATTCATTAAGATAAAGTCTCACACAGAAAACTGCATGTTAATATGTAGTACTAAGTAAATTCAGTAGTGTAGGGCTATAGCTTATGAGGCCTTGTAAAGTTTCTCCTGGAAAAAAAAAAAAAACAAGAAAACAAAAAGTTGACTCTAACTTTTTATGTTTTCAAGATTTGTTAGAGGGTATGGGTGCATATGTGTTTGTGAAAACTTTTATATAAAATATTAAATACATTTTCTAGCTTAATGCCTATTGTCTTATATCCTGCTAAAGCAACCTTGCAAACTAGAGGAAAGCAGGAATTATGTGAAAAGAGAAAGAACAGAATTTGCCTCTAGCAAAACATGTTTACAGTAACAGCTGCTCTCAGGGGAACTGCAGGATATTCATAAAATAGTTTATTTTTGTCTCTGTACCACTAAAGAATCACTTTCATTGACTGGGATATACAGGAATCTAATATTAATTTTCTGATAAACAGCTACATTTTTCCATTTGAGGGTATTTAAATAGCATATTCTTCTGTGGAGTGAAATGCAGCAAGGGCTAGCAAAAGTAATCAGGATCTATTTCATCCTTAGTCTGAGGAAGAAGAGTATTTTTCAAAACTTTTCTTGCTGGGTGCCTACTTGTCATTATTGGCAGCACTTGTATGTTTCATTTTATTTTTATTTCAATGATTTTTTTTTTCTGTCTTATGGGACACTAGGTGGAGTGTTATTCAAAGCTGAATAAAGTTCCTGATTTTGATTTTTAGCAAAACATTAAAATTAACCTTGAATTTTTCTGCTTCCCAATCTGTCTGTCTGTGCCTCTCTTGTATAAATGCCATCGGCAAACGTTAAAGCACACATGCCTGGATCTTAGAGAGTTTGTAATGCACATGTTCCGTTCTTATGCACTTGCTAAATGTTATGTCCGTGCTTCAGAAACACCGAAGAAAAATAAAATGAAGTGAGTAAGTCTTTCAAATGCTACGATATGCTAAACCTTAGCTAAAACCGTATTTAGTATTAAATACTTGTGAAGACCTGTTAGACACAGTAGTAAAAGCATGGATGTCCTTGTGGTTGTGTGTCTCTTGAATTTCCACTCTCAGCCATTACATTACGGACGTTCATAAAAGCAGTTGTATTAATCCTTGCCTGCTATATTAAGCTTATGTAGAGCTGCGATACTTGGTGAGGGACCCAATCTATTACTCCAGAGCAGACAAAGAAGAAAAATAAAAGATAAAAGAGCTTAGGAACACTTTAAGTTTTAGTTACTTTTTTCATTTCAGATTGCATGGTATGAATTTGTTTGATTGCATGCCAGAGTTTTGCTTGTATTAGTTCTGATTGCTTGCTGTTAGAGGTTGAACTTGTGAATCTTGAATTTTGCAAGCTACTGAGTGTAGAATAAGCCATTGCTTGAATATACATTTAAATTTTTTATTGAGTTTATTTGGCAAACTCCAAAGAGGTTTGCTGGATAAAGAAGTGCTGATGTATATTCTCCCTTGATGACCTTTCATACTGTGTTTCTATCATTACCTTAAGGAGGGCTTCACTCCACTTTCTGAACCCTTTTTGGACAAGCATATTTCAACTGTATAAGATTGATGTGTCCCCTTCACATCGAAATAAGTTTGTTTTTGGTTGGATTTTTCATTGTATGTAAGATTTTAGGACAAAGTTCCCCCTTGTCAGCTTTGAACACTTTATTTGGCAAGCTTTTTTTTGTTCTGTTTTGTTTTTTAATCTACTGCCATGAAGAACAGCATATGCCATGCTGTGTTGTACTGTCAATTTGTGAAGAAAGTCCCTTATACTATCAGAGCCAATGTAATGAATCACTTAAAGAAAAACATCCTAGGGACATTAGGATGACTTAACAGGTCTTTTGTGTCTGTACATGTATGTACAACAAGAGCAAGTCATCCTGAGTGGGCACAAAGGGTGTCCTGAAGTATCTTTTGTAGTTTTTTCTTTTAAAGGTAACAATTTAAGATGTGTAACTATGAGAGAGATGAGAACATATTGGGAATTATTCTTGTAAACACTTGAAGAGTTGATGCCTGTAATGAAAACGTGGGTTAAATTGGCCGGATCTTCAATTTGAGAGTAGATTATTTTGTTTGTATATGCAAGTAGTGAATGCAGAACAGGTTTGTTTGTGCTCATGCTTCAAAGACTGTGTTTGTCTGCAACTAACACTTTATCAATCCATTGACATTTTGTTCAATGATATGTAACTATAATTAGACATCAGTTCTTTCTGGATTTCTCCTGATTGGATTCTCTCCTCTGTTCTACTCAATCCAGATTATATCTCACTTTATCAAAACAAGCATGAGGAATTAATATCTGCAGTATTTCCTCATAGGAAGAATCCTTACTTGCCAAGGAATTTATTTGGAGTTGATAGAACTTAGTCACTGCTAGTGACTAGACATAGAAGTTAGTTGCTATTTTTGTCTATAACTTGAAAAGGTCTTCAAGTCTTGCTATATTTGGTTTTTTTTTTTTTTTTTTGGGGGGGGGGGGGGCGGTTCGAAGGGGAGAGGAGGACACTGCAAAATTTATGCCAGAATGCTTGAATCAGTAAATATTATAGCTGAGTTTTAGGATTAGGAGAAATACTTCTGTCCATGCAGAAGTACGGAAACACTACAGGCACTGCTGGAGTGAATTACAGTTTTCAGCAAGATTCAGCACTACTGCACTGTGGTGTATGATGGGGAGTAATGAAGAAAACATTGGTTTCACAGTTTTCACACTGGTTCCCAGTTAGACCTAAAGCTTTCTCTTGTTTGTAGCTGAGAGAAATGTGATGGATGGGAAGGAAGATGAAACAAAAGGTAAAAATCAAACGCAGTTAAGTCTTTTCCTGGAGGACAGAAAATAACATTACAAGTGTGATAAATACATTTCTGATGTCTTTTCCTTGAAAAAACTTGCTCTAAGCAGGCTTGTGTGTATTGTGTGTGAGTACAAGAGAGCTGAGCTAGCATGACTGTCAATAGGAGAGCAGACAGTAAATATTTTAAGAAGAAACATTGTCTTTTGGAACAGTTGTTATGGGGTTTCTATCAAAGAGCAAGGGGCTTTTTTACTGCCCTACTCACTTTTCAATTTATACTGAGAGAATTTACACTATGAGACAGCAA